>NC_056725.1:413894358-414194358 GCF_019279795.1 Protopterus annectens
TGATTGTTAGGCTGGTATTCCTCACAAAAGATTGGTAGGTGCTGATGGTGGGAGCTGGTGGAGGAAAGCGGTACCTGGCAACATCTCTACATAAAGCCCATTATTCTGTGACTGATGCTGATATTTTTTTAAATCCAAACACATGCAGATCACCAAGAGTTCAGCAGGACCCGTCAGCTAGTTACAGTTGGCAGTTACCATCTGTGATTAATGTGATCTGTGATGACCCACCACTGGACCAGTAATAAAGAAGCCTCAATCCTCACCACTGGCAACAGGGGGAGACATTCACTGAGGATGACAAGTACACACACACACACTATTTCCAGATATAACTGTCTGCACCAAGTGCAATTTCCCTTAAGAGCATACAGAGACCATAGTCAGTCCGGGGGTGATTTCTCCCTCTTCCTCCAGACCCCTATAACACTCCCCACTGACACAGCTATAGAGTTGAGATCTCAGCTGTGTGACCGAGCCTAGACCTCCAGCACTCTCTCTGTCCAACTAGAGCTACGTGTCCCTGCCCAAGTAGCTGACACACACTCTTTGAGGTTTGATTTACACACACACACACACACACACACACACACACACACACACACACACACACACAAACACACCTGGGAAAGGCTGGCAGAGGTTTACTAGCTATGCCCCCTTCTGCCCAAACTATAAGGTAGTTTCCACTGCCACCAGTCACTCCTTATCAGCTTCTGCAAGGCCCTTAACAAAGGGTGTCCAATCTTACTGCATAATTGGAAGTTAGACCAAGAGGAAGGCTCTTAGGAGTGGCCGACACAGTGTCACCAAATAAATATGCAAGTACTCTCAAAACTTAAATATCACTACAAAGATCAGCCACAATGAAATGTTTAAATATATTTATTAATAATAATAATAATAATAATAAAAGAACAAGACAATACTAAATATATATATTCACAGTGACATCAGAGTTCAAAACCGTAGGAAATATTTAAAATAACATTGCAGTACCAGCTCACACAAAACAAAGAAAAATATCTAAACTAAACTTCACTATATTTCTGACCATATCTAAGTGAAATATACTGTTCCCTAGAAACTTACTTCTTTAGAGCAAGGCAGATGTTGTGTTGAATGGTTCTTGTCAGGTCCAAGACCAAATACAGATTGCTCTGTTTCACTAAGAGACTTCTCAAAATAATATCTCAAATACTACGGCTGGGATGGCTTGCAGAATGACATCACTTTTTGTCATATGACTTCTAGTTCCAAGACCAAACCTCCCAGTGCTAGAAGCTGGCAGCATTTAGCATATACCTGTAAAAATATACAGACAAGGGCTTTTCCTCAGATCTTTGGCAGGTGCTGGAAGTCATAAAACAATTGCATGCCTTCATGCTTCAAAGTAGCAATTAGTTCACTCCAAGGACAAAACAGAAAGCTTCCTAGAACAGACTCTGTGTCTCTAGCTACATTGAAAACTTGAGAGATAGCCTTTTTATTGCATAGCCTATAAAGTAATTTAATTTCAGCTATTTTTCTGACATTTGCTGAACTGAAGTTCATATGTTCAAGATAGGTACTAGGCTATTGGCCCTAGGGCCTATATAAGCCTAGCCAAAAGGTACCCTGGCTTTCGCCACCCAAGAAAATTATTTTCTTGTGCCACTGTCAAGCAGAGCCACAGAAGTGATCCCTGGGGTGAATTTCCTATCTCCCATCCAATCATCAAGATTTTTCTTGAAGAGTGCTAATCAGGAGCTTTGTTTGATATAGATAGGGACTTTGTTCCAGAGTATGGGAAGTCTCTGGGACAGGAATCTATCCCTCCAGCATGTTATGTTTATTGTGGTGACAAGGTTTAGGTCCCTAGAGCGTGTAGCGTGGAGGGATTGGGATTTCTTTAAGTGGAGCAAGTCCAAAAGTTCTGGGTTTGACATAGCTTTGTGTGTTAGACAGAGATCGGCTCTGAGTAGGCGATATGTGACGGAGTAAAGCTGCAGTTTTTTGAGATGGGCCTGTTAACCCTCCAGTTTCCTCTGTTGACATATATATTTAAACAATTACAATAGTGCATGAACATTTCTGTTCTCTTCCAGTATGGCACACTGTGGATGCATTTTAAGCACAAGCACTTTACAAAATACCTTTTCAACACAAACATCTGTACAGAGCAGTTTGATATACACATGACATAAAGTTCTAATACATTTGTAACACAAGCATCTTATATAAATCATTTTGATATTCACCAATGAAATATAATTATTTACAAAATTCCAGATAGCTGTGCTGGCAGTATCTCCTTTTGTCACCTGATCTGTTACATTTTATGCTAATACATATTGTTTTAGATTTTGTTTTATGTGTTGTAATTGATAATATGTGAAGTAATGTAAAGTTACACCTTGGAGATGATTCTTACAATTTTGGACCTCAGGACTACAGCATTAGAGCTTCTAATGGTTGAGATGCATACTAACATGGTAGAACTTTTTGTGCCTGTAACTAGTGCATTATATAAACATATCATTTACTGCAAGGAGTGACACTTTTTGTGGTTACCTTTTGACAGCGCTGTTGTGTGTCTTGTCTTTTTTGAAGCAGATGCCTGTTCTTTAAACCACTGTCACAGTTATCTGTTTATTTTTACTTTTAAACATGCAATTCAGTTATACTACCCTATGTTTATACAGGAATCATGTTAACTGACTTTGTGCAAAACAGACAGTGAAATACAGCACAGTTTCTATACATAGTATCTCTACTTTCTATATACTTAAGATTATAAAACACAGTCTGCATTTGGGTTTGTTACCCGAATTATCCTGATTACTGATAATACAGCAATTTTAATTTATGCTTACACTGAATGTTGATAGATGGTAAAGTTGGCTTTCATTCTTTACAAAGCAATAAGTTTTTTGTTTTTTTTGTAAACAATCACAGTACATGAATGGGGACCTCGGGATTCATGATGTAAATGCAGGAATGCAAAGCATTAATTGTAGCCTATATTATTTGAAAGGGAGCAATAGCCAGTGCACAAGCCCAGCAGAGAACTCCAAGTTGATACAGAAGCAGAAGCAGGAAGAGTGAGAATATTCCAGTTGCTACTTAGACGTACTTGAAGTGCATCCCTGTTACCCATGTGTTGCATTGGATCATGGGAAGACTGGTAAGAAGAAGGAGACTGGGTAGTAGGGCAGTCAGACAGTAAGTGGTCATCCCCAACAAGTACTACATGTAAATGTCTTTGTACAACTGGTAAGGAAAAATACAGCTGTGAGAGCTATTCACCATAACAATGAATCTTTGAGGAGATGTCACTGTAACAATAAATCATAATATCTGGATTTATTCACCAACTGAACTGTGATGGTCTGACCATTTCGTCTGTAGCTATATTTTTCATTTTGAAATCTTACTAGCACTGGTCTCACACTAGCAAAGGTACTGATATAGGTGGTGCAAGACTCCCACATAAAATAAGTACTGGATTGTACCATCTACATTTCTTTGGGGCTAAAAATCTCCAACAGGAAAAAGTGTGCTTTGGCCGACAACTGCATTGGTGTGCAAACAGTATATGCATATTATGCAAACTAACACTAAGAATGATTTTATAACCATAACAACAATAAAATAAATCAGAATTCCTTACAATAGCAAAGAGGAAAGAAGGATGGTTTGTTTCACAGTTATTATTGACCTCTGTTCAAAGATCTACTTTTATGGGGAGCAGCTTACACAACTGTTTAACCACAGTTTATGGAGGATCCCTGTAGTACTAAACATGCAATTTGGGTAACATCCCAAACAATATTTTTAGTGTTACCCCTGGGAAGTGAATCTGCTGTGCTGTAGCCATCATTCAACCTGCTCTACCTCTGGACCGAACAATGTTTTATGAACACATGGACTATAGTCCATGATGCTGCTTCTCCAGTACTCTGGGTAGAAACATTCTTAAATATTTAAATAATCTTAATCTAGCTGACTTCTTCAAAAAAAAAAAAAACTTACTGAAACAATGGATGAGGGCAAAACAGTGCACAGCATATCTAGACCTTACAAAGGCATCTGACACCATCCCACAGTTGGGTGCCTCCCAGGTAAATGCCAGTCCCTGTATAACTCATTGGATAACAAACTCACAAATAAAATCCAGGAAATAAGGATGGGCTGTTATACTTCCTCCAAAAGACCTATGGTATCCCAGAGTTTAGTCCTTTGGCCACTGCTCCTTGACATTTACTTTTCGGAGGGCAGAGCTAATGTTAAGGGTTTGTGGCTGACCAAAAGTGCAGATGTTTATAAACTTCATGTCTTCATAACCTGCACAGAGGACACCAAGATCCTCCAAAAAGGCCTGTCCCAAACAAATAGATGGTGTCAAAACCATAGACTAAAACTAAATGCCAAGAAGTGTATAACTGTATTTTTCATCCATAAACATGGATCCCCTTGTAACTATCACATTGACAACATGTTCCTGAAAATTGATCCCTAGTTAGGTGCTGTGTCAGCAATGAATTATCCTTTATTCACCACATATCCATTATTGTAAGGAAGTCCTTTTTTATCACACAGCTTGCATATGAAGTTTTGCATCTAGAGCAAGGAATGTAATTGCTCTGATATACTTGGCACTTATTAAGCTGACCATTGAGTATAATGCCCCTTTTGAAATGTAAGTCTCCAAATACTTGTCAGAAATGGAGTAACACAACACTTTTTCAATAAAAAAAAAAAAGTGTCGAAATCATAAAAGATATGCAGACCATCTCCAAGCTTGTCCCTCTTCTCTGTATCATACAGGCTATTGACAGCTAACCTCTGTCTTATAAACAGAGCTTCAAATAACCCTCTTCTATCAAACCTCAGTCTCTTTTGCAAAATAAATAGCTCTCAATTTCTTAGTGCAAGAAATCTGGCCAAAGCTGACATAATGGGGGAATAACAGCCCAAAAACAGGGACATATTTTAAATATTGTTCTTATAAGCTTAAAGATTTCCTAGAATAACAGTGCTAACAGGGTTTGTGCTAACATGTATTTATTGAAGGATTTGAAGTCTGAAACTCAAATATATGTAATTATTTAGTGACTTCAGTCATGAGATCATCCCAGTGATTTGGCAGAAACTCACAAATTTTTTGAGGAACAGATCAAAAATATGAGGCAAAAATCTGGACATTTGAGAGGTACTATAGAATATGTTGGAGGTACAGGTTTGGATCACAGAGAATACCGCTTTTATGGAACTCCCTTTCACTCCACATAAAGTAAAATACTTCTCTTACTCTATTCAAATTTAATTTGGAGGAATGGATAGGCAATCAAAAATTCACCCCTGGTTCAACACCCTTGTCTCTCATGGATTGCAAAAACATGCAAATGTCCCATAATATCCTTGTTTAGCCTATCTCTGGGATATTTGTATGCAAAATATACGAGCCAAAGGCTACCATGGGAATGTAAGGCTAGACTTCTTAACATCTTCACATATAATTAGCCTATTATTTACCTATGACCTCTAAGACACTGCCATCATAATTGCAGCTGCTCTGAAAGAATAAGTTCTAACAGAACCTTGTGTGTTTGTTGTAATCATCTTCAGGACTGGTTTCACACTAGGTGGGGACCAAGACAGAGGCTAGAGATGGGGCTGCCCTACTAAGCCTGAGTCAAAATGTTCTATACTCTGTTATACATTTTGTATCTTTTTTGAAAGAAAATTGCTTGTTAACTATGCCCCCAAAATTGTGTGTATCTGCATATAAAATTATTGATATTATTTTCCATACATGTACACACGTATACCGATACTGACCCACTTCCCTTGGCAAACAAGATGTATCACAAATCACATAACGACACATAAACACACATACACACACAGACACACACAGACACACACACACACACACACACACATGCAAACACACACACATGCACACACACACACACACACACACACACACACACACACACACACTGCACAATACTGATGGAATATTTATATGCAGAACTTATAGCATATTTAGCAAACTGGAAAAACATAACACACAAGCTAATCAATAACTGATTTTGAACTAAATATCCTCAAACGTGTTTAATGTGAAAGAAGTGGTGGGGAGTATATATGGTATGTATATTCATTTGCATATTTTTCAAATGAATCTAATAGTAACAGGTAAACTGTTTAAATTAGAGATACCTTTATATGTAGTTCAGACATGCTGGTTTATAGTATCATGTGTGTCTGTCAGTTGTACTATAAAGGAAAAATGGCAAGGCTAATTAGAACAATGATTCAAGAGTACATACAGGATTTGACACTACAGAAACATTAACACCACTGTAGAAAAATATTTTCTGAAGTTTCGTTAAGGGGAATTTGACAAGTGTAGTATTTTTTCCTTCATGTTTTACATGATAAAAACAACTTCACGCTACACAAAACAACATCTGATTTTGAAAATGAAAAGCAAAGAGGTAAAATTTAAGATATAATATTATTGTACCAAATGAGGTATAAGTAACAGAGAGCATTATTTTATAAGTAATTTCATGCTGTAAGGTATAATTTTATGTCAATTCATTCAACCTTGTGTTGCTGGTTAATGTTTGTCTAAAAGGTTGCATATACTGTCTGAAGCACTAAGCACTTCTTGAATTTTGTAAGTTGTGAAAATAAAGCATATTTGAGCTGTCATCTGGTGTCTTGCATGTGACCTTATTGTAATGACACAACCAGGTGTCAAATGGGATTTTCATTTAACACCATATTATATCCTTTATTTTTTTTATTTTTGGTTTGCTTGTTTGTTTTCCCTTTTATTTATTTATTTACTTATTTACTTATTTATTTACTTATTTTTATTATACTACTATTTTTATTTCTGATCAAAATGTATTTTGTCTGTGTTATCATGACTGCATACTAGTTCTAATCCAAGTGCATTTTTATCGATGTGTGATAATTATTATAAATTCTATATAAGTCATATCTTTGTTCCTCTTCTACAAAGCCAGGCAGGGATATAAATACCACAAACAGATTGGTGCTATACCCTGAATAACAATTCTAAATAAATAAATGAGCAAATAAATAACTACCCGGCAGTGTAAACCTTGGTTTTAGATGATTATCACTGTTGAAGTGACACCCTGACCTCATATACAAAAATGGGAAAAAGTACTTGTGGATGGATGCATCAACAAATAGTATTTTAATTGTAACAATAGTCTCTACTTAATGTTAAATAAGGAGAATCTGTATTTCCACATCAATTTTCTAGAAGATAAGAATGGAAGAGTTTCATTTGATTTTCTGTTGGTGCAAAACGATATGGGTTATATTTCCACACCAGGTATATCAATTTCTGACACTGCAGTGCAGCATAATGGAGGTGCTGTATTTCTGAGTGTGCCATCCTTTGGATGATGAGATATTAAATCCCACAGCACATACTGACAAGAGTAGAGGTTTTATATATATATATATATATATATATATATATATATATATATATATATATATATATATACACAGTTTCATGTATGCACATATTTACATATTTACATATTAATACAACCATTTTGATTCATTTTCAGACTTTATACATCAAAGCTTACCATTTCTAAATCAACCTCCACTCCTTCAATAAACATAATCTAATTTTCTTTACTAAAAGTGATAATACTCATTTTCCATTAAACATAATTTCATTAATTCTTTCATTCCATACTCATAAAATACTTTCTTATCTAAATCTATTTTCAAGTTTTTATCTATACTTTTAAAATATCAAGATTTAATTATGCCCATTTTTATATCATCATAATTTAAGTTTTCAATACATAATTTATTCCATAATTTTTTTAACTCGCTCACATTTTAAGAAAATGTGTTCTGTTGTTTCTTATCCCCACAATATAAGCACATTTTTCATTTTTATTTTTATAAGGCATATTTGTCTTAGGTAATTTCTTTATTCCCAACCTCCACAAAAAATCGTGACATTCATCATTGTACTTACTCCGCCTGTTTCTTTAGTTGCTTTAATCTTTTTTGAGACATTTTCCTATGGATTTATACAATAATATTTCTTCATGATATTATTATACCATACCTTTCTATCTTCTCCAACTTCATCAATTTTTATTTTCCACATTCTTATCTTTGGTTGATAATTCTCTATTTCTTCATTTAAGTATTATTTTGTTCTTTATTATTTCTTCTAGTTCCCCCAATTCCTTTTATTTCAATATGATTGTCACTAATTTCTCATTCTTTTCACTTAGCCATTTCAACACCTCATGCAAGTTTAATTTCTCATTCTTTTCACTTAGCCATTTCAACACCTCATGCAAGTTTAATGAAGCAGCACACATTATTTGATTTATCCTACTTAATTCTCCATTTTCTTTATCCATATATAAAACACCCCTTTTAACAGGATTTAGTCATGATTCCCAAAGAAAGGAAATATTCCTAATAACAGTTTTTCATATCCTCTATGAATCATGAGAATGCTAGACAAATACACTACCTTTCCTAATAACAGTGAATGAATCAAACACTCTTTTTTTCTTATACACTAATCTATACTTTTTTCCATAATATACAACTATCTTTTATGTCCTTTATTATTAATTCTCATCCTTTCTTATGGTCTTCTTTATCAAAGTTTAACCCTAAAATAAATAGTACACTCATAGAAAACTGAATACATATTTTATTGTATCACACAATCCTTTACTCTTTTCTTTATTAAGTATTATAACTCTTTCTCTTAAACTTTCATCTAAATAAATAACTCATCTCATCTACTCTTTATTTTAGTTGTTATAATAATATCATCTGCATAAGACATCATGACTGGAATTTCAACTTTCATTTGAATTTTAAAACTTGCATTCTTCATTTTCTGATTTACCTCTCTAACTACTGTATTCATGACAAAGCAAATAAAACACTGTTCATAGAACACCCTTAACTTATACCATTATTCATATCTATTTCTTTATTTTCATATCCATTAATTAACACCCTTATTTTATTATTCTCATAAGCTATTATATGCACTTGCTTGACCTTATTAATATTATACATATCCATTATTTTTCTCAAAATACGATGTTGTATAGAATCAAATGCTTTATTAAAATCACTTATCATAAGTTTTACATCTTCTTTCTTTCTTTCTATTTATATAATCTATAATTTGTCTCAATACAATTAGCAACTCCTGACATCCCTTTCCTCTTATACCATACACATTTTTCTCCATGATATACTGCATCTTATTTTTAAAACTCTTTTGCATTATTTTCATAAATATCTTATAATCTATATTATTTAAAACTATTGGTCTCTAACTTTTTATATCTTCTCTTTCTCCCTTTTCCATATAAATGTTAAAATTCCACTACACAATTCCTTATATTTTAATCTGTCATTCAACCATTTGTTAAATACATATATTAAATAGTTTTTCTCCCATCCTTCTAATTTTTTTATACATTTCAAACCCAATATTACCTTGGCCTGATACTGATTCTACATTTAACTTTTTAAGTATTTTTTTCTAATTCATGCAAAGTAATCTTTTTTGAAGCCATCTATTATTTTGCCCACAGAATTTTTAACTTCCCATTCCTTTATATTGTATCTTTTTTATTAAACATTTCTTCTGCATAACTTACAATAATTTCCATGATTTTTGCTGACTTTTCTTTTTATCACTTTCTTTGTCTTTCATTTCTGTCATTATACTACTATCGTCTTTTACTGTTTTACTTAAGTAAGGTGAAACTTCTTATTTTCTCCCTTGTAAAAAACACTTTCATTTATACAATAGTTCCCTAATTCTCTCATAATTTATCCTATAAATCTCCTTTTCTTTCTCATAAAAATCTCTATTATTATTTTCTAAATTAGTTATTGCCTTGCTATGTGTTTTAGCATATTTCTGCTTTTCTTTTTTTTTTTTCGATCTTTATTTTTCTAAAATATATATAAAAAAATTATATTTTCTTTTAAAAGCAATCCACCATTCTGGCCAAGTAACATAAAATGCTCTCATATTAATATGATCCTTCCATAATTGTTTATATCTTTCTTTCCTTTTTCATTCCATTCCTTCTCGTTTATTTTTTTTACCTTTTTCTATCTTTGTATTCTCTTCATTATAATATATTTCTACCCATATTACCGAATGATCTGAAAAACCTGTCATAATAGTTTCTTCTTCTTCCATTATGCATATTCCCTTTGATACCAACAAATAATCTATTTCTCTTTTTAAAGTACCTCTCCTATAAGTCCATGATTTTTTCCATGTAACTAAGTTTCCACATTTTATTATTTCCATCATTTTTTTTTTGCATCTTTTCCTATTTTTTATTTCCCCTTAAGTTGCAATTAAAATCTCCTGTAATTATTATATCCATGTTAACAAAAACATAATCTGATACTTTCTAAAATAAATTATCCCTTTCTTTACTAGTTACATATGCATATATAGCACTAATTCTATACACTTTTTCTTGCCATCTTAAATCTGTAATAGTTGTTTTTCCCATTTTACTAATTTAACATCCAACATTTTACTACCTTTCTACACAGAATTGATATTCCTAAACACTGTTCATTCCCTATGCTCCATATTCTTTCCCCATTCCATATTTTTTGTGTCTGTAGTCTTTCTTCCTGTGTCAAAATCCTTATGTATTCCAAAATAATTATATCACTATCACTTTTGTTGCACCATTCTAAAATTGCTATTTTCTAATTTTATGTTTCATACTATTAACATTCGTTGAAAGAATTCTTAAGCTATTCCTTAGTTTAGGAGATATCATCCTTTATTAATTCCCTATAAGAAAGGCTTTATCTATTCCCTTTCTTTTTTATCGTTAAATTTTATTTTTCTATCTTTAACTCTTCTACTAATAGAAAACTTTCTTCCTCTTACCATTTTCCAACTTATATTTTATTTATCACTAACATCTGATTCTATCTTTAATTCATTTCCTTTATTATCTTTTTCAGTGTCTCTTTTTTCTAAGGTTACATCTATTTCTGTCTCCTCTTCAGTCCTTTCTTTATCTTTCTCTTTACCTTGATTTGTGACATTTAGCTCATCCTCTTTTTCTTTACCTTCCATGCATAAATGTCCCTTTGTTTTACATTTCTAACATTCAAGCTCACATTTTTTGCTTCATGCCCTACCATGTATATAATATTTCAAATTATTAAAATATTAATTAAATGTCCTTCTTTTCCACAAAAATACCACAAGTCTTTGGTTGTCCCCAGTATTTGACCATGCCCCTGTTATCATCAACATTTATAATGCTTGGAATATGTACAGTTTTCTCCATTTCCATTTTCAGAATAATATTACAGCCCCATGCATCAGTCCATAAACGCCTATTTTATAAATTTATGAAATGTCTATCATTTATTTTTAAATGTTCTTTTAAAATATTTCTACCCACTTCTGTTCAGAATTGCATGTGCACTTTCTTTTTAGTCTCTCAAAAAGATGCTGTTATTATATATTCATTCCAAGGATGTCATTCTGTCTTTTTCATATTTACACAAAAATCTGTCCATGGCCTGCACAGTCTCAAAAATAACATTGCAAAATGTCCCCATGTTAATTAGAATAAATGTTCTTACCTCTTGTACTTTTGCTCCTAATGGTAGAATTACATTATCCAGTAACTCATATCTGTTCAGTTCCTTTTCCTTTTTATTATGTATTCTTACCACAAACTTTCTTTTTGCGTTGTCTTGTTTCATTTTCTATCTTTCCCTTCTTCCTGTGTAGCTGCTACAGTCTCTGCATAGGTCCTCTTTCCACTGTTTTCCTCCAACATCTGCTTTCCATTTACTTTATTTATTTTCTCCATCACATCACCCTAGGAAAACTCATTCTTTTTTCACTCTGATTTATTAAATCATGCACTATGTTATCCCACAACCCTCCCAAATGGAGGGTTGTAACCATACACTCCCCTATGGCTGTTGCATCAGCTTGCTCAAAGAACCTCCTCTAGAATACCTCCTCCAAATTCTCCAGCACAACACCATATACTGCCTCTGAGCTTGTATTTGCCTCTGGCCCCTTTTGCTGTTCTGTCTCATGCACCGTTTTCCCAGCAACCTCCGCTCTTGGAATGGGACATGTGCACATATCTGATTTTCAACAACAATGCAAATACTGATCATAGGTATGGTCTTTTATTTATACACAAACAAAACGCTTATTTACAAACTATTTATATATTTATAAATATTTACAAATGTACAAATATAGAGACATACAAATCTGTTCACACATATTCATAATTTCCTTTATAATCATACTTAATTTTCATCCCTATTAGACCTCCCACTCCTTTTTCCATAACCACCATCTGATTTTGCATAATATTGTTGCTAAAATCCATTTACCATTAAACATATTTTCATTTATTTAATTCCATATAAGCCATATAACAGAAAACAACTTTTCCCCTGGGATCCATGAAGCTTGCGCCAGGCGCAGGCATAGCGTCAGCGATCTAACACCAAATATGGCCACCAAGCGATTCAAGTATGAGCTGTTTCCACATGCACTACCTGCGTATGCTATGCCTGCACAGCTCCCATCCCCTGAAATGTTAATTACCCCATGTTCAGCAGTGTAGCATGCAAATGAAAGTATATAGCGATTCAGGAAGTGGTGCAGGCATAGAGTAAGCATGCAGAAATGTAAACCGAAAAAAAAGTTTATATTTTTTGCAAACATAAAATCGGAGCCATGACAGTGGACCAAACACATGTATTATACTATTTCCAAATGCAAAAAAGCAACATGAGGCAACCACCAAACTTGCAATAATCCAGTCTCGTAATTTAAAAATGTAAAAAGTCTTTATTTAACATGCACTAGGTGTATTATACTGTTAATATATGCCAATGGCTAAATATATAGCCATTGCATAAAAAACATGCACAAAATATAAAAAAAGAACATTTAATGTCATGCCACTAACACGAAGTTAAATCACAGGGCATCGGTGCGCAAATGAGATCACAATGAAAATATAATTATATGGAATAAAACTGTAATGTAACACTTTTCATAATTTCCCCATAATAGTCAATGGCACGCCTGCTACACCACACCATAGGGCAAGGGTTGTTAAGGGGTTGTGACAGTGTTGTGCGCGGTAACTAGGAATTAATAGGCAATGCCATGCAAATGAGAGGAGTAATACTGAATCACAAAATCCCCACCCACGTAAGGATGTACCTCAAAGCGTAGCATTACAACACTGAGGTGTGGCCTGGAGATAAAGATGATATCAAAAGAGGGGTGTGCCACCTTTGCTGTAAGCACATTGGAGCATTGCTAATCTGGTTTGCCTGTTGCTAAGCAAAGCTGCAGGATAGGGGTGTGCTGAAGTAGCTATAGCTTTGCTTAGCTGAGAGCACACAAGGTAACCAAATGTGCATGTGAACGTGGATGAAAACACGCTCGAAACCCAGTAAACGGCTGTGCACGGGGTGCACCAGAGCTGAAACAGGAAGGATACGGGAAAAAAATAAGGAAATGCTGCAGCATGGTAATTGGAGTACAAATGAGTAATTAACACCTAGAAACCCACAGTGGGCCATTGACAACAGCTAATAAGGCTGCTAGCAGCTACCTGCAGAACAGAAAAGGGGAGGTGCCGTACTGCAAAGAAAAGAAAACTGTCACAGCAGAACAAAGCAAACTTGCAGTAGATCAGCTACATAACACATTTTGCAACACAATCCTGGGTTAGGAAAGTACAAAACAAGAAAGCCGGCAGCTGGATGCATGCCTGACAATGGGAGGGGATTCGAGTTGAAAAGTGAATTAAAGGGCAACAGATGAATCATGGCAGCCAAGCATAATTCAACAGCAAAGGCCCCACAATTGCAGTACCCACTGTAAAACCCATAATTAAGATACCCTGCAGCTGGAATTGCACATACACACCCAATTACACCAGCAGCATCCATAGCACAATAGTATAAAGTGTGAAAGCACCTCACACACACTTGTGCATTCCCAGACACTCTGTTCCATCGGTGTGTACAGACGGGGAATTTTTAATATTTACATGTTAGGGGCTGCCATAGGTTTGATTCACCAGCATGTGTTGGAGACTGAAGGTGGTGTGGAGGATGATGCTGACTACCATCTCAGACACCGGAGGAGGAGGAGAAGAGTGTCCAGACCCAGGGTAACCTACCAGGGGCTACAAGATCTGGAGATAGTAGAGCATTACAGGGTGGACAGGGACACCATACAGCAACTTGTTGAGCTGTGCTGGCCACGCCTCAAAGCCAGAAATAACAAAGGGAAACCCATCCCAGTGGACATGAAAGTATGTGTAAGCTTGAGAATACTAGCCACAGGTACCTTTCAAAGGCCAACTGGGGATATCATGGGGATCTCAAAGGCATCAGCATCCAGGGTACTCCACCAGTTCCTGGATGCCATGTTACCACATGCCAATGAGCACATATACTTCCCCCGAATGCAGGAGGAGTTGGCCAGCAATATGTGTCTCTTCCACCATGTGCCAGACTACCTGGAGGTAGTGGGTGCAACAGACTGCACGCACATACACATCAAGTCACCACCCAGTGAGCAGGGTAGGTGATACATAAACCACAAGGGATACCCCTCCATCAACTGCCAGGTTGTGTGCAATGCCCAGGTCATTATCATGGATGTGGGTGCTGGCAGCCCTGGAAGCTATCACGACTCCCACATCTGGCATGCCTCACAGCTGTATCAAGTATTTGCCAGGGGGGACATCCCATATGACCACCTGGTGGGGGATGCTGGCTATTCACTGGAACTGTGGATGATGACTCCCATCAGAAATGCACACACACCCATGCAGGAACGCCATAATGAGGCACACGCACAAACCAGAATCATCATAGAGCATGTGTTTGGGATGCTGAAATCACAGTTACGTTGCTTGGACATATCTGGTGGAGCCCTGCAGTACTCTCCAGGCACTTGTGCCCACATCTTCATAGTATGTGCCATGCTACACAATATGGTCCTGTGGAAACAGCTGCAGCAGGAACAGACTGGTGAAGGCCCTCACAACCCATCACCATTGCCAAGGGCCCCACAGGCACAGAGGGACTCAGACCATGAACACTCTGTGCCAGCCCCAGTAGGCAGATGGAGGCATGCCCAGTATGCCCATGCCTTGGCAAAGAGGGAACGTATAGCACACACACACTGACAGTGTAGGCACCTATGGACTGACACCCTTCTCCACCTGCACACACAGTAAACATGGATGGCACACACACACGACCACCTGTAAATTGTCATGTATAGGTGGTCTACTGTGTGCATCTTACATAGGCATCCCTCAACTATTATACACACAACTGCCATTGCCACAAGGTAAGTCAACACCTGAACAGTAAATTAAGCTAGCAGCATGTGCCGATACGGTATGTATAGGTTCATAGGTACATAGGTAGGTACTTGGCTAACTGCCCGAGGCCATTCATAAGCTTAGCCAAAATGTGTCTGCTGTTGTCACCCCATTGATTAACTAACTGTCCTTCTGTGAAGCAGAGCCAATTGTGGGATCCCTGGGGTGTATCCACTGTTCCCCATCCACTCTGCAAGGATTCCCTGGAGTGTTAGTGAGGGGCTCTGTATAATGTAATCAGGGATGTAGTTCCAAAGCATGGGGAGTACATGTGACAGGAATCTGTCATTCCAGCATCTTCCAGTTATGGTTGTGGCAAGGTGTAGCTCATTACAGTGTGTGGCTCACTGTGATATGGATTCCCATAGGTGGAGCATATCCATTAAGCCTGACTTGGACACGGCTTTGTTGGCCAGTAAATATCATCTCTGAGTAAATGAGATGCCACTGAGTAATGCAAGAGTTCATAGTCTGGCAGCATAGGACACATGTCTGAGGCCATTAATCCTCTTGGCGAGGTACGTTCGTGGACCTTCCAGCTGTTGGATGTGTCTTCTAAGGTATATCCAAAATGTGTTATCATACTCGATGATGGGATTGATGAGTGATGAGTAAAGGGGCAGAATAACCTCGGTCTGTCTAGATGCAAACCCTTAAGTAATCAGATGGCCTACATAAAAGGATGTCCTAACTACTTCAGAGATATGATTGTCAAAGGAGAGATCACTATCTAATGTAGTCCTCACATACCCATTACCTCATCTGAATTATAGTGTCTGCCACTCATGTGTTAATATGTGGGTGTGTAGTTTCCCAAAATGGAATGACCATGCAGTATGTGGCCTTTAGCTGGAGGCCATGACTCTGACACCCTGTGTTGGTCTATGTGAGGCCCCTCGAAGGACATCTGTGACAGCTGGACTGTCAATTATGGCTCCCAGTTTGCAGTAATCACCAAATACGGTCTACTATAGTCCATCTGTGTTTGCCCGTACCTCTAAGATGTATATGGCAAACAGTAGGGGTCCTAGGACTGAGTCATGTGGGCCACCAGTTGTGACTGGTCAAGAGTTGGAGCTGGAGGCTGCTAGGCTTACTATGTGGGTTCTGTGTGTAAGCCTGTTGGCAAACCAACCTGTGATGTATGGGTGTATGTACTGGCTGGTGAGTTTAGAAATAATACCTGAGTGGGGAATGGTGTTAAAACCCTTGGCGAGGTCCAGTTAGTATGTGTGAACTACCACACCCCACACCTAAAGTCTAGGTGACTGTAAGATGTCAAACAGGTTCAGTAGGCATGATCTGCCCTCAATCAAGCTGACCTGGGTTGGGTCAACTGTCTGGAGGTTACCATTGTCTATGTTAATGAGTGCCATGAGGATGCACGCCATAGCCGGGCAGACCAGGCTACTCAGGCTTATGGGGTGGTAGTTACCATGGTCAGTTGTGTCACCACCTTGGTAGAGTGGAATAACTGTTGCCATGTGCCATTGAATGGGCATGTAGCCTGTGTAGAGGCTGATGTTGAATTGCTATATTAGGCGGGGGGGTTACTTTGTCTTGTAGTGTCTGCAGGATGCAGTCTTGGACACCATCTGCCTCCACTGATGCTGTGTCATGCCATTTGAAAGGGCCATTACCACCTGTATGTCTCTGATGTCTGGGATACTGTACATTTTGGATATTGTAGTGGGCCCTGTAGGGGGTGAAGTTTGCACCAAATGTATCATCAAGTGTGTTGGTGGTATCAGTAGTGTCAGTATATTTAGTGCAATATTGCACCAGCACAGTGCAAGTCTGTGTGTTACTGCTTAGATCCTTGACATAGCCAAAGAAGGCTTTGTGGTCATCTTCCAAATCCTTGCCTATTTACCTGTTGATGTCAGCCTTGGATGATTTCATGAGTAACATAAGTGTCTTACTAATACTGGTCACGGATGTCTGCATGTCTTGGGATTTGCTGTTGTTCTGGACTACTGTCCTACTTCTGTTGTATAGCCTGTATACTGCAGGGGTCCACCAGACTTGTGTCCTTGTGTAGGAGGAGCGAGTCCTGGTTTACCATTAATGGCAAGACCCATACATCTTTCTAGGTGCTTATAGAGTGCATTTGTAATTCTGTCTGTATCTTGAGCAGTGTCATCCCTGAGCATGGGGGCTGTGAACCCTCCCACCTCTGTCATTAGTACTGTGAATTTAGCTGTAGGAAAGGTATTCACTGTGTGTTCCTTGGGTGGGGGAGATGGTTGGGAGTGGAAATCATCAGTTCATGGTCAGATCGAAACAGTGACTGGTTTATCTGCTACACATGTTGGTGATTATCACTTCTAGTATGTTTTCACCTCTCATTAGTCCGTTTAACAACTGATACAGGCCATATGAGGTGATAAATCCCAGGAAGTGCTGGGCCTGGAAGTGAATACTCAAGTAGGTTATCCAGTTAAGGGTAGGGTAGCCGACACTGACCAATAACAGGGTGCCTGGTAGGACTCTCATGTTTACCACTGTCTCCAGATAGTTGTAGTGGTGCTCCTGGGTCATGGAGGGTTATCTGTAGCAGCTCACAGTTTGCATTGCAGTTGTGGCTGATGTTAGCTGCACATGGATGATCACAGAGATATCATGCTGCCCCACCAACTTGGAAGTGTAGGTATCCCCGATGTATATGGATACATCCTCTCCATGTCTGTGCCAGTCCATGTTCAGTGGCTGAAATGTGTGTTATGGGTTGTAGTCTGGTAGTGCTGGTGTGCTCACAGGAGCTTTATACAGGCCCCAGTCACAGAACAGATGTTGATGTTGTCCATACTGAGGGGTGCTGTGAGTGCATGCATGTTGTGAGTACTACCCCTGGTGCTGAGTAGCCTAACCCTCATTGATTCCACTATTGTGCAGTTCATGGAGGTGAGATTCACCTCTGAGACTTGCCTAAAAACGGCACCATGGGGGCACCAATAGCCTTGCCCAGCATTCCAAAGCCTAAGGCTGACACATGCAAGTTGGTATGGTATTGTTGCAGGCATAAACACATGTTTCCCATCTGTGCTTGTGTCCCATCTTTCCTGTTGGTAACCTACTGGTAAGCAATACAAAGCCTTAAACCTATACAAGTCCACTAGCTTCCAAAATAGGCTTTTGGAGTGATTATGTATCAGTAGTCTGTATGCTCTTGCTGTACTTAACTGTTGTCTGACTACATAGTGATTTTACACTGTATATTGTGATCAGAAAACTCTGCATAATCACATATGATGTTGGAGATGGCCTGCACTGTAGAGGTTCACAGATAGGTAGTAGGCTATCTGCCCAAGGCATTTAGAAGCATAGCCACAGTGTGGTGGCTTTATCTGCACCATTGATGAAGTAACTGTGCCTCTGCCAAGCATAGCCAATGAAGTGATTCCAAGCAAAGTTGCTGGAAGCTGTTGAAGACTGGGGTGGTGTAGGGTGATAGGGGCACATAGTGATCTCAAAAGGGCATGTTAACTTGACAACCCAACAACATTCAATTTCCCCAACAGGTCTTGCAGCTATAAAACTGGAGGGGCTCTCCCACACCCTGGCTAAATGTTTCTGGGACACATGATCCCAGGGGTGTTTCCCTTGAAGTGTGTCAGTGAGGGGCTATGCCAAATGTAGTTAGGAAATTAATGTATAGTCTCTCAATTCATTTATGTCGGTATTTCGTGAAGCTCACTGGGTGTGGGTGGCTCCACCTGTTGTGTAGCCAAGCTTACACATAGGACTCATGAACATAGAAAATAGGCAGGAACGTTAATGTCAATAGTGTAATGGCTACAGTATTTGCATAATATCTGTGCATTCATGGTTCAAATCTCAATAAAGTCAGAGATGTTTTACATGTTAACCACGGCTTGCATATATAGGTAGTATTCCTCAGAATAATAAACATTTGGAACGCACATAAACCCATGTGTGCTGGAGGGTACAGTTAACAGAGAATGTAATGTTATGTAAGTACATAGTGAGATGTTACATCACTGAAATGTATATATCCTGAGTAGTTAGCAGAAGTGGCCATATTTGCTTGAACAGGTTGTAGGACATAAAGTTTGTTTAACTGTGTATAACCGCTGGTATAATGTTGCACAAACACCTACCTGCTTCCAACTGCTGTAATTAGCCTTATTCTGGAGTAAAATATGTCTAATACCTCGCAGATGTTGAACCCTGGACCATGCACACCACAGTCATGGGGCCTACCACTAAGCCATCTAATCTGTAAACATGTTTAGTGGTCGTTAGACTACACCTTATACTACAGGCATTTCACAGTACTGACCACAAATGGGACATTCACTTTGTGTACATATGTACAGTACATTGTAATGTACTGTAATGTGTGAATCAACATATACAAGTCTACATATGTATAAGCGTTACAAATTAATACAAAATATACATATCATATATATATATATATATATATATATATATATATATATATATATATATGTCACTGATGTGTGCACATAGATAGAAATGTGTGTACATATATATATATATATATATATATATATATATATATATATATATATACACAGTAACATCTATAGCCATATATATATATATATATATATATATATATATATATATATATATATATATAAACATCTATGAACACACTTTGTGACACAGAAGCAATCCAAATGGATGGAAGTGTACGCAAAACACATGCAGCTCTGGTATTATAACTATTAATATTAACCTAATTCCCTATAGAAGCAATGGTTGCTGTATATGTGGAGATTGGCGTGGGGGAGGACCGCTGGCTAATGGAATATGTATCAAGGAGGGCCTGTGTTGGATGTTCAATAAGTGAACTGGAGGGGTACACATGGAGTATGGGGACAATATAAAAAGGACACAAAACAAGAACCATTCTCACCCATAATACACCCTGTCAGGTCACATTGCAACACTGAATTCAACAAACATATGAACATTAACAGGTATCATACATATGTACACCAACTGACTTACACATTTGTTTGCAGTAGTGAGGAATGGCTGTAGTACACTGTCTATACTAAACACCATAAAAGTTGTACATATCTCAAATGCCTCAGTGGTAAAGTCAGTGACTGTGCTGTTCATGGTCACAGTTTCAAGGGTTGTTACTTCATTTTGAGGGCCCAAATAAGGGATGTTGGATGCAGGGTGATTAAAGCACTTTTAAGCAGTCGTTAGCGGGTTATTGCACCAGTAAGCGGCACTGAAACATGACTACACGGATAAGCACTACACAGGTTTAACCTTTGATGAACATCACGCAGATCATGGGCAAAGCCGCTCACAACTGCTGAAATGTGCGTTAACATGCCACCCACATGGGGGTGAAGGGGGGCTTGCCCCCCTGCTCATACGTAGTGTAGGATGGTTTGGATGTGGTGGGTAGCAGTGTGTCTGTGTGTGTGTGTGTGTGTGTGTGTGTGTGTGTGTGTGTGTGTGTGTGTGTGTGTGTGTGTGTGTGTGTGTGTGTGTGTGTGTTCTGTGTTTGTGTTACTTTCACGAGTTTGACTGTCACGAGTTTCAGTGTTCAGTAATGTGAGGTTTCGGGAGTCTGTGCCCGGTACTGTGGGCATCAGGATTGTGTGCGTTCGGGATTTCGTAGGTATCCCGTATACAGCGGTTGAAGTGTTCATATATGAGTATAACATGGACCATAGCAATCACACATTCTGCCACGACCAAACAATATAAACAAAGGATATGGAGAGTATATGCCTATACACTATTACAAATATGTGCTGTGGACATGAGCCAAAGAGAGTCAGTCACCAACACAACTCCAATGACTGCAAATATCTATGACAGAAATACACAGACATCTTTCATGTAGCAACACTTTATTACATTCCGATGTATTGCCGAAAGGATTCAAGGACTAACATCACCTGCATGCTATACAGGAAGCATTTAACAGTGCCTTAATGAATCAGCCTGCAATTACCATAGTATTAGTCCACTAAAGGATAGGTGTTCAAATACGGAAGGAGCCCTCATACACATATCGAATATGTATAAAAGCAGTTCCTACACACCTGCATCTGCTATGTACACCCACCAACATCTCTCCCACACCCAAACGAATTACAACAATACATACTGTAATAACATTACAAATTATTCACTCACTGTACGACATCTGCTGAAGCCTTAACATACCTTGTCAGAGACACACTAACATGGCCCTATGTGAATGGAACAATGGAACAGCTGCTGATGTTACAGGGTTTGTTTGCACTAATCCTGTTTCAGAGGGTTGTATGTACACCAGGAAATGTTACCAATTACTGATTATCAGCACAGTATGATACACATTTACACCAAACCAAAGATGTCTGGTGAGCACAATGTAAACCACCTAACATTATATGCATAGCCATACAGCCTTGTGCTGGTCAAACATCCTTGCCAGACTCAAACATCTGCAGAAGTATCAGGTACAAACAAACCCTGCATAAGTAGCAATGTTCAGAAATATAACAGCAGTACTCACATGTAGGACAACACCCGCGGTAGTGGTGCTGCGGTAGCACTGTTGCCTCACAGCAAGACGTTGTCCCATTCAATTGTCAGCTAGAGCATCTTCTGTGTGGAGGCATGCGTGAATGAGTGTGCCTTCATTGAAGGTTGTGCATCAGGGCTGGTAACTTGGCACGTAAAAATCCACTACCAAATATTAGCGGACCGGAGTTCCGCTGTGGAGTCCCCTAACCAGGATAAGCCAAAAGACACAACAACAACTCACATGTAGGACAACATCTTCTAGGCATTACACACAATCCACGGGAGTCATGAAACTAATATATCTCAGTTTGTCTCCATATAGCTGTTGCAATACATCACAAACAACACATCCAGGCTGTCTTCCTCACAAGTAAGGCAAAGGGACAATGCCCAAGTGGAGTACTCAGTTATACACCACTGTTGCCATGGTATTGGCTAATGGAGTAGCTGCACAGCTGATGTGCATGTAATTAACTACTTTGGAACACCAATTAGTGGTCAGGATATCACATGTTACTGATCTCTAACTGCAAAAGGATGGCTTGGCACACATTTAAACCATCTGTATATACCAGCAGAACATTGCAAAGAAGATTGAAACACAAACTGTAAAAGATTGAAATAACAGTCAATAACACCTCACATTACTAATAAGGTATGTAGAACACTCAGTATGTCTGTGTATGTAGCACCTGTTCTGTAATAATTAAAGTGTATGCAATGCATATAGTGGAAACAGTTATCTTGTAGTGATGTATTGTTGAGCATAGTAATGCTTGTAGTATTCTATGTATGTATTGCTGTAGGTCACAAGGCAAACTCCTCAGACACCACAAGGGATGATATATAAGGGCTTGGAACCCAACAATTCCTCTCCAGCCACTGTCAGTGGCAGGGTTGGTCCAACAAGTATGTGCTATAACAGGGGATAGTATATGTTCATATATTGTAACAGTAGGCATATGTATGGGTGTATTACTGAGAATAACATGTCGAAGGTGGGCCTACTGTGCAAATATGATTTGCATTGTGGGATATTGTGCCAATAACTGTGTAATGTACAGTATTGTAGGCAGATATGCATTACATTTTACATAGCATTACTGTTATGTTAGGCAAACATTAGTTATGTTTATTGGCATTTACAATACACAATAACAGGATACAAATGACTTGTTGTCATCCAACAGTTTATCAGCATGATAGCAAAGTAAAATGGAAGAGCTAGTTAACTGTCCATGCACATAAGACATGTAATAGGTTCATAGGTAGGTACTAGGCTGTCTGCCCAAGGGCATTTATAAGCCTAGCCAGAGTGTGTTGGCTTTCACCACCCCTTTAGGTTAGTTCCCTGTGCCTCTGAACAGCAGAGCCATAAGTTCCCTGCGCCTCTGTCCAGCAGAGCCACTGCAGTGATCCCCGGGGTACATTTTCTGTCTCCCATCCACCTGTCAAGGTTTCTCTTGAAGAGTGCTAGTGAGGGGCTCTGCCTGATGTACACTGGAATCATGTTCCAAAGCATGGGGAGTCTCTGGGTCAGGAATCTATCCCTCCAGCATATCCTAGTTATCGCTGTGGTTAGGTTTATATCCATAGAGCATGTGGCTTTCAGGGGTTTTTGTTTAGGTGGAGCATATCCATCAATACTGGGTTGGACATGGGCCTTGTATGTCAAGCAGAGATCACCTTTGAGTACGCGGTATGCAAACGAGTACAGCTGGAGTTTCTTTAGTTGGGCTGCATAGGTCATCTGTTTGAGGTCAGTAATCCTCTTGGTGAGGTACTTTTGTGGTCTTTCAGGCTGTTGCAGGTGTCTTCTAAGATACATCCCAAATGGGGTGTTGTATTCTTTAATGGGTCTAATAAGCGATGAGTAGAGAGGCACATGACCTCCTTTGTTCTGGATGCAAACTCTTTTGTGATTAGGGGGGCCACGTAGAAGGTTTTCCTAATCACCTTGGCAATATGGTTATCAGTGGAGAGATTGCTATCTACTTGTGTTCCCAGATCCCTTATTACTTTTACTGTATTTAGGGGACTACCACCTATATGGTAGGTTGCAGGTACTTTGTTTTTTCCAAAGGGGATGACTATGCACTTTTTGGCATTCAGCTTGAGGCCATGATTTTGACACTGGGTATCCATCGCAGTGAGACCCTTCTGGAGGGTGTCTGTATCAGCTGGGGAATCAATTATGGCCCCTAGTTTGCAGTCGTCTGCAAACTTGGTCAGCCAAAGTCCTCCTGTGCTTGCCTGTACCTCAGAGAAGTATATACCGAACATGAGGGGTCCTAGGATTGAGCCCTGGGGGATGCCACTTGTAACTGGTTTACAGTCAGACCTAGGGTCTGCAACTCTCATTGTGTGGGTTCTGTCTGTGAGCCAATTTGCAACCCATCTCATGATTTAGGGGTTAATGTTCAGGTTGGTGGGTATGTCTATAATACCAGAATGGGGAATGGTGTTGAAAGCCTTTGCATGGTCAAGGTAGGCTGTGTGGACCTCCTTATCCTCATCTAATGCCTTGGTAACTGTCTCTGTTTAGAAGGCATGATCTGCCCTTTACAAAGCCAAACTGGGTGGGGTCAAAGGTTTGGAGGTTCTCAATGTCTCTGTTAATGAGATCCATGATGGTGTGCTCCATAGCCTTGCAGACCAGGCTAGTCAGGCTTATAGGGCAATAGTTCCCAGGGTCCGTTGTGGTGCCACCTTTGTGGAGTGGGATAAATGTTGCTGTGCATCACTCTGTGGGTACGTAGCCTGTAGATAGGCTGTGTTTGAACAGTGTGTTTAGGTGAGGGGTTAGTTCATTTTGGAGCTCTTGTAAGACACAGCCTGGGACACCGTCTGGTCCCATTGAGGCTGTGTTCTTGGCTTTGGATAGGGCTGTTTTAACCTGTGTGTTGGTGATTGCTGGGGCCATACATTCTTCTGGTATGGGTATGGTCCCTTTATGGGGTAAGAGGGGTGTGAAGTTTGCACTGAACCTGTCTGCCAAAATGTTGGCAACATCAGTCGGTTCAGTGTATTGTGTGCCAGTCTGCACCAACTCAGAGCAGATCTGACAGGTTTCCACTTAGGTTCTTGACATAGGTAAAGAATGCTTTGTGGTCATCTTTAGAGTACCTGGAAATATCTCTTTCAAAGCTAGCCTTGGAAGAATTTATGAGGGATCCTAGTGTCTTGCTGATACTGATCAGGGATGTCTTTCCTTCTAGGGATTTTGCTCTTATCTGTACTAGTTTCCTCCTTCTATTTTAGAGCCTGTTTATGGCAGGGGTCCACCAGACTGGTTTCCTTTTCTTGGAGGAGTGAGTCTTGGTTTGCCTTGGGATAGCATGATCATGCAATCCTGCAGATGATCATAGAGTGCCTTTGTATAGGATTCAGCATCCTAGACAGCATTGTCCATTGGTGTGGGGGCTGTGAACCTTTCAACCTCGGTTTCAAGCAATGTGAAGTTTGCTTTGGAAAAGTATTTCACATTGGTTTCCTTGGTTGGGGTTGTGGGCGGAATGTGAATATTCAAAGTGATTAGTCTATGGTCTGATCTAGCCAGCGAGGGGTTGACGTCCGGTGTGGAACACCGGTCACCCATGTTGGTGATGACCAGGTCCAATATGTTGTTCCCTCTGATGGGGGTGTTGACCAGTTGATCCAGGCTGTTTGAGTGTATACATTCTTGGAAGTGCTGGGCAAGGGAGTTAGTACTTGAGTAGTTCTCCCAGTTAATGTTTGGGTAGTTGAAATCACACAGTATTAGGGTGTTTGGTAGGACCTTCATATGTCCCAGTGTCTCCAGAAATGCAGAAAGTGGGTCCTGGGTCATAGTGGGCAATCTGTAGCAAGCTACAATTTGGAATGCAGTTTTGGCCATTGTTAGTTGCACTTGGATGATCTGTGATGCATCGTGCTGTGCCACTAACCTGGAGGTGTGAGTATCCTTGATGAATATGGATACACCCCCGCCTTTTGTGTTTCAGTCTGGGTTCTGTGGCCAAAAGGTGTGGTATGAGTTATAGCCTGGCAGTGCTGTGGTGCTCTCTGGAGCCTTAAACCAGGTTCCTGTTACTGCACATATATCGATGTTCTCCATACAGAGGAGTGCCTCGAGTGCGTGCATTGTGAGGTTCAGACTTCTGACTTTGAGTAGCATTACCCTCAGTCTTTGGTTACTTGTGCTATATACGGTGGTGGGTTTGTCTTTTGAGCCTTGCCTAAAAGTCCACATTGCCTAATATCCACCTCTCTAGTATTGTTTGCAAGCAATGACAGCTCTGCATGTGTACATGTTCTGCAAATGTGTACTGACCCTTGTTACAGGGCTGTGCCAAATGGCTATGTGCACACCTACATAAAGTGGATATTGACAGTTGAGATACACTGGTTGAACATTTAGGTTTGTGTAGCATAATCTGTCATTGGCAGACTAACAGCTGCTTGGAAATATGTTGACAGTACTGGTAATGAAACAGGGTGCATATCATCTTTAACTCCAGTGTGACATCTGCAGTAGGAGTGTAAGATGTAGGAAACTGATGCCCATGTGTAATAGCTGCTTCATAGGTGATGGCTTACACTATCTGATTATATCCTTATCATGTTGATAGTGGCAGCAGAGTCTATTGATATTTGACTTTGTGTGGGGAGTGGGTGTCTGTGCCCAACAGAGCTCATTGTTCTGGTGGGTATTTGAGCATATACCTAGACAAGGATACAGCCCTGTTGACACGTGCATCATCTGTACTCAACTATCAGGATGTGATGTGGCCCTCAGAGGGGGATTGCTACTAAAGGTAGCTACCATGTTCCTGTAATAGCTAGTGTTGCCACGTCTGTAACACAAATATGTACTTGTGAGCATCACTGTCTAAATCATCTGCATAAGCAGTAAGTAAACTAAATACAGTACATGGTACTTGTAGTACTGAATGCTCATACTGGCATGTCTACTAGTCAGCTACTGGTGTTTACTAATGTCAGCTTTGTGTATGTGGCCATCCTGGGGGAATGCAATCTCTACGCCATGTACACTGCCAAACCCGCCTAACACCACACCCCACACATTGTCTGGGATGCAGCTACAAAGGTGAGCTTGGAGGCAGTCCATTGTACACCCATGACTGGACTAGACAGTCAAGAGGTGTAGGTTAACACATGCATCCCATCACCAGAACCAACACATACCCTTACCAGAACACAGTAAGGACACACACACACACATGCCACCAGAAATCACACACATCCACAGAGGCATCTAAGTTTCCGGCCAACAAAGAGGCCTCTCAAGTTGGAATAGACAGACAACAGAATACAAAGACTGTACGACATAGTTTGCATAACTGTGTCACACTTCAGAACACATAGCCAGAAACATGGCCAACAGTACTCATTTGTGAATGCAAACTCTAGCACTATGTTACACACAAAGCTATATGAGGGTGAACATACTGTCAACTACCTGTCTGCCATGATTAGCCACATACCCATATACTCAGACCACCCTTTGAACTATACACATGTCTCTGGCATATTCTATGTTGTTGTGCAGGACCTGTGATGCACTAGCCTTGACTGCATGGAAACACATGTAGGAACTGTCAAGTCTTGTAGCCCATGCAGGTATGTCCCAAGTCCTGGGTAACTTTCTGCCATTGGCCTGAATGAGGCAGCAGTGCAGGGACAAGGATTGTATTCCACAATTGGGTAATGTACTGGTGTAATTCAAATAGTATCCAGCATCTCTCTGACTGGGATAACATGGTTGACAGACCATGATGCTTTGCCAGACAGGGCCTGCACCTGTCACCCCTGAGAATCTGGATACTGGCAACGGCTCATACTTCCCCTATAGTGCCCTCATCATGCTGAGTTCAAGTGAAAGTCAACTGGTGCAACAGGAACAGCCAAGAAATAAACTGTGGGTCTTGATACTCAATGATACAAAATCAGGTACTCAATATGGACTCACTTACAGCAATCTGAAACATGGAGAACATATCTGTACAGTGATAGTTATGGTTCAATGCTATGGAGAGCACCCCTGCACGACCATGTTATAACACATACCTCACCTCTTAGCCATCATCCTTTATTGGAGCATATGGGCCACAGGTGTGTCCAACTTCCTGAGGGATATGTACACCCCCACGCTAGTTGCACTTGTACAACATAAGATGCATTATGCTGAGCAACTACCTTTGTGTCAAAGTTTAATCCAAAATGCACCTTGTGACAGATCATCCACCATGCCTCAGAATTCCCAACTGTCATTGTGCTGAAATGGGGAATACCAGTTTTGATACAGGAAACCATAATCATGGCCACTCAGCCATCCCATTATGAACTGGGAAGATTCATCGTGTACCAACACCTGTGCTCAATGCATGTTGGATTTCAGCAACACCAATGACCTGGATCACCATAGTCACATAAACAGGGCTAACAGTATGCCACACATGGTCAGTCTTCAAAGCCAATGTTATGCTCCTTAAGAGCTAAGTGGTGACTGTTATGGCACCCATGCAGATGTACAATGCATGTGCAAATGCTGAGTCCTACACAAATGCACTTTAAACACTCACATATGTGCAGTGATTGTGCCATTGAAACAGGAACAGGATTCAAACAAACACAAACATGAAGGCAGGTACCCTGCCTTAAACTGTACCACAGAAGGTAGTAACTGTTGCAAGAATCAACACATATGAGTGGAAGATGATCCATGGTCAGCCTCTGTAAGATGCAGATACAGCATATAATGCCACACAAAGCTACTGTGAAACTAATCATCCACATATTATGAGGCCAACCACAGAGGATTCCATAGCTGTGTCATGAAACATTATGGCAACAACAAGACCTGCTGTGCTTCACAGCACTATGGCATGAGAAGTACTGCACCTACGGAAATAGCACCTGTTCATCCAGATAGGGTCTTGGATAACATAAACACACTGACCCCCCCCCCAACAGGTACACATTCATATATCCATGTACACTACAGAGCCCCTGTAATCACAACTATGCAGGTACAAGCTCCACTCTCCAATGCTATACATACAGCCTGCATGGGACCTGTCCACATCACAGGTTGCATCATACATAAATGTCAAAACAATTTGCTCTCCACATAAACATCTTGTAAAATCATAGTTTCATGTCAGGCTGTGTACACACTGAATGGTGCACACCAACAGTTATCACAACCCACAAAGGGGAGACACCACTGATAATGGGAATTACTGCACTACTACCCTGCTGAGTCTGGTCTGAAAGGCCATGAACCTTGATCAACTTATTTGATGTCAGCAGTACAGATGTAGATGACAGTAAGGTTGATTTTACACAGCATATCATAACCTTGCCAGGTCATAGGACATCATCACCCATATTGTGTTCCAGCTACACTCAGTATACTAGATGTACATTCCTATGTCACAGGATTGTTTTGCAACTGGACTGCTGGCAGAACCAACACTACAGAAGGTGTCTGAATAATACATGCACATCACACCAGTGCCAACTACAGTAAGACAGGGTTAATTCATTGTACTCCCCCTCTTTGTAGTCTATACCACACAGACTAACACAGAAGGCAGCTGCCTATTGAAGTATGCAAATGACTATGAACTAGGAGCAATAGCTGACTCAATGAGTGCTGGGATCAACATACAGAAGGGGCTTTGTGGGTGAGGTGTGTGACATATGGCCACAATCTGACAGCTACATATTGCATTGCCAACCCCTATGTTAAAAACCCTGAACCCATGAACTACCATCTAGGCAGCGGTCAACATAATGGACACTGTGTGTAAGGGATGCAGCTGGACAGTTGTCTTTCCTGTGATAGTTACATACTACACCTGTCAGGTAGTCATAAGTGGCAATCCTAATCATGATAGGGTGCCATCCATGAATATAGAGATCATTGTTCAGCCATACTCAACACTCATGTGACCCATATCAGATCACATATTTCCTTTAAGGGGTATTGGCCATGTTCAGATGGCCTACACCAGCCTTCCCAATCCCTATCTCCACTATGTAGCATGATGCCTACCCTGAATAAAGCCATGTCTAACCCAATGATGTTGGACATGCTATACTTACACATCCTGATCTCAAACACATACTTCATGGACATCCACCTTCCTAGTACAAGGATCACCACATGCTGCACAGATCCTTGTCCCATACACTTTACATACTCCTGCCATACTATGCATCCCTGTCCAGCAAAGCTGCATATTGACCCTCTTTCAGACATGGTGTGAAGACCGCATGGTAAATATATCATTAATCCTGTGGATCAGTTATGTGGCACTGCTTGACCTGGCCCACAGAAACCTGCCTGTCGGCTATAGCTAGGTAATCTTTCATCCTAGGCTCATACATGGCCCAGGGCATATAGCTTACTAGTTGACTTTGACCGTACATGCTATAGCTGATATCCAACCCTGCAAATACCATCAAGCTAGCCAGTGTCCCATGTGTATCACATGTGCAACACAGGTAATACATGGCAGGATGTTGAACTGCTGTACAGTACCATGTAGATGTATATGGCAAAACACATACATGTAAAAACCTTCCGTGAGCAAGTCTGCAGGGTCACAGGTCATGTCTGTTAAGTCAGCGTAAGTCTATATATGTGACATATACACAGCATCAAGGTCTACTGCATTAATGTGAACACATCCAGGCATGTGCTGATAGGTAAGAACACCAGTACAGTCAAACGGATATGCCCACATCAAGACAGCATTCACATGGAGTATGAGCAATGTCATCAGGTGACACACACATATATGGTGATAATATCCAATCACCATTGAGTGTCAAATGTGTGTGACACAAACATGTCAGTTGTGTCAGTGTCATGTAGATTTGCAAAGACAACTATTTAATCATAATGAATGTGATACACATGTATGTTTAGCTGTACCTCTGTACATCTCTGTGAGTTACTGTGACCTGTCTCCATCATTATGTCTTCCAGGTATGCTGTGTGCAAGGCTGCCACCTTATACCCTCTTGGAGGATGAGGTCCTCATCCCATACCTCCTTGATAATCATCATGTACTCTTCAGCCATGTGCCACAGGATGCACAGCAGTGGGATGCCCAGTGGCAGGAACTTCACAGGAGGGTAAATGATGTGGGTGGCCACAATCGCACATATAAGCAGGTGCACAGACACTGTACAGACCTAATTAGATTGACGAAACAGAGTGTGAATGCAATTGCCAGGGAACAAGGTGCAACAGGTGGTGGGCCACCAACCCAGCCCCCATTCACATGTACCGAGGACCTACTGGCCAACCTGGGGACACCTGCAGAACAACATCCACAAGCTTTAGCTGATATCGTGGAGGTGGGTGTCTCTCAACCACTGAGCCTGGAGTTGCCTGGTAAGTCACTACTGCACATATAACAACTATATTTTATATAGTTACATGTGTCACTGTACAATATGTAATGTAACATATGCAAGGCATGTATACACACATGCTATAGTACATGTGCATACTCTATAGTATAGTCTATTGTACTGGCATATGTGTTAGCATGCACATTGCACCCTGTAGCTATCATACAGGTGTATATAATGATCATAATGCTGTGTCACTGCTATTTAGGTACCTCTGGCGTTCTGCTGAGACAGCAGCCCATTGCAGGTGAGACTGTTATTATTTATCAGACATGATAATGCATAGATCTATCTGTCATGTGGCCATTTACCACATGTACACATGATGTATGGTCCTGTCAAAATATACAGGTCGGACCTGCAATGCATCACAATGGCTACCCATGTGCAATAATTGGAAACTATGTGAAACACTGACATGAAGCCTCACAAACTGTCATTGCCAGATGTGTGGACAGCTGTGCATTCAATGGTGGAGGTGTGGTTCACTGTAGGGACATGTACTACAGATCAGAACTACACATGTGGGGAATACAAACAGTACTACACAGTGAGCTGGAGTATGGCCAGCTCTCAGGATTCACATGTGTGGATTATACCCCTGCTATGAATGTCACACAATGTTATGTGCTATCTGACATGTCCATGACATTTAGTGGGCTGACTGCAAAACTGCCTAACTATCCTGAAAAACATATCCCACATCCCAAACATACCACCCTTTGTCTGCATAACCCTGTCATCAGTGGAGCATATGACATCTATGGGTGTATGTCATATGGGACAACACAGACATGTGAAACAGATGCCCATCACAACCATTTGGGCAACACATGTTCACACATGGCCATGGAGGATGGCCAGAGTCATGAAGCAACACACACAGTAGAAGTGATGTGCATGTGTATACACCCTGTTGTACATTGGCTCCACATGATCCAACTATGGCCTTTGTGTAATGGTGATATTGCAGATGTGAAACACTAGACATCCTACAGGCCTGTGCACATCTTGTGTAGGTGTGATATCAAACCACCACATACGATGTATTGAACATCTTGAGTGTGTCACGACATGACAGCAGTCACCTGTACAGTATCCACATACATACATGTGTTGCACAACATACACAGACAACCACATCAGGCCACAGATACAGTACATTCCCCTTCCTGGTGTCAGATATTACTGTCATCCTTGCTCCTCGTGTGTGTGTGTGGTACACAGATGTCATGTGGGACATGGAGTACTGATGAGTTTGCCATGTCTGGCCATAGTTGCCAGGCATCAGCAATATAGTTGCAGATGTGCAGGAGTGTCATCCGTATACTCTTCAGTGACCTGTGTCACACATTCCACATTATGGTTTAGTGTGTATACACCTCAGTGAAGTGGGTCACATTCCACAGTATAAATGTATTGTATCTGAACACAGACATGGCTATGAACTGTGTCTGTAACTCACACTGTATAGCAATAGAGAAGAAACATGATTCCCTGCAAAGGCCATGCACATCAGCTAAATGTGTAGTATGTCACTGTATAGCTGTAGGGCGGACAGACAACATTGCATCAGCGGAAGATCCATGTTAGTATAACACATCCCTGCATTGGGACACCATTACTCCACTGTATATTTGACAGGACACCATTGTGTTAAACATGTATGCATGTCATTCCACACATCAGCAGATCACATGTCATACTACATGTGATTGTCAAGGTCATATGCCACACATCAGGCAGGTGTACTGTTAACTTGTGCTGGTCTACATGGTGTAACACAGGGATGTATGCTAACTACTACTATATATATATATATGTGTAAGGTGCATGCCGTGTGCTATGACACATGCATGCTGTATTGTGCAATGTGCATGCCTTCAGCTATGACACATGCATGCTGTTGTGTGCAATCCTGGGATGTATGATAACTACCACTATTATTGTCTGAGATGAATGCCGTCTGTCATATCACATGCATGTTGCATGCCTTCTGTCATATCACATGCATGTTGGGTGCCACAGCGTGTGTCTGTGTGTGCCTGTGTGTGTGTGTCTGTTGTGTAGATTGTAATGTACAGTTCTTGTCTGCCCCTCACAGGTGTTGATGTAGGTGTATTCCCCTCCTGTGGTCCATCTGATGTTATTGTCCCCACAGACTCTAGCAGTGATGATAAACATATGATTGAGGCATAGGCAGGGTTGTCAGGGGCTGAATCTGTGCCATTGGTTGCCATTCCACCTTTATCCCCCTCATCCCCGCACACAGTTCTCAATGCCAACACATACCCCATCACCAGTGGCCATAGAGGAAGGACAGTTGGCATGTGGTAGTTTGGAACAGGAAAGTGTGGAGGCTTTGGAAGGTGTGCATGCACACCATGGTGTCAGCCAACTGACTGGTGATGTCCCACACAGGCATGTGGCCAGCGCTGCTCATAGGAGGACCTCTGGCCAGCATGCCCCTGCAAGACAGAGCACAGTAACTGGTGTCACCAGACGCATGTTTCAGGCTGTAATGGAGGCACAGGCATGTGCTGAATGGCACAACAGAGAAGGTCAGAGGTTTCAGAGGGCTGCTCTATGTTCTTTAACCAACAACATCCAGGCAATGGTAAATGCTCACCATCATCTTGCTGATGTTTTGGATAGACGATTGGGTGACATGGTGGGAGTCCTTGACCGTGGCATGTCAATCCTTGAGCATGGGAACATCTGGTAGGAGTGAGGCATCGGGCATGTGGATGTAGGCCAGCTACATCACCTGTTGCAGGTCTACGTGAACGTGCTACCTCACATGACCACTCCCATAGTGGCGGTAGCAGCAGCAGTGCAGCTGGTCTGTGCTGTCCACACCAGGATACAGCAGGCCATGTGCACATGGCCCTGGATGGTCCCAAGAGGGACACGATTCCAGTGGACATGTGTCATCAGACAGTACCCAATCTGCACCTCTGCCTGGTAGTGCCTGTGCAACCCCTGGCAGGCGCAGGTCACGTGGTCATGGCTGAACACAGTGAACTGTAAAACCTGGCCTGTACAGTCTGCAGTTGTCAATAATACCCGTGTAGGCCAGATACATGCCAGACCTGTGTGCATACATACACGCACACACCAGAAACATATGTAGGGCACCGTAACACACACATGCATAACATCCACACACCTCCAATGAGATCAAAGGCCCTAACCCACACACATGATGTCATCCAATGTTGCAGCCTAGGCCTCTGGCAAACATTATCACCCTGTGCATATGATGATGCCTGTGCTGCATCCCTGTCATCCATACACGTCTAGTGATCCAAGAGCATGATAGCTGTGTATTAAGCTACTGTGGCTAGAGATGTGACATCCATACTGGGTGACGTCACAGGTACAGTTACATGGAGCGGGGAGGTAAGAGAGTGGTCTAGATGATGACAAAGATAGAGGCCAGTGGAAAGTGTGTTGCCTCATTGGGAAGCAGTAATACACATTCCCATGACAGGATGCGAACACGCAAACACACCCAAACACCTAGGTATTCACACACACATGTATTCAGAAACACAGTAACACACCCACACACTCTCGGATTCACTGACACAGTAACACACACACACACACACACACACACAGTTGCTAGTGTTGAGGTGAGGACCCCTGCCTATGTGCAAATCATCATTACAGTACTGTGCAATTACATGACGCATCACAGAGATTACACATGTACAGGTAGTCAGAATGGCCTAAGATCGATGACATCAACAGGGATACTAGATTGCATTGACTGGATGGGGGGAGGGGTCTTATCAGTTCACTATGGTAATGTACAACCTCACTCCAGGGACCAGACAGCCATACACACACACACACACACACACACACACACACACACACACACACACACACACACACACACACACACACACACTGTGGCATTCACAATTGAATACACCTATGTCACACACATACAGATACTTGACATGTGTGAGATCCAAACCCCTGCCTATGTCCTGCTTTCTATATTGCAGCCTGTACAGATTTCTACAACAGTGTTCAGGAGAGTGAATAACAACTGAGATATATTCCCCACCATACGTGACATATATGGACACACACACACACACAACATGTGCCAGTACTGTGAATCAAACACCTGCCTATCTCATGATAAGTATGACAGACTTACAGCTGTATTGCATGTGCTACAAAGTGTACTGACTCTTCCTTTGGCAACTGTGCTGATATATGCACAATATATGAACGCGGGAGGTCTTAACTGTTACAGGTGTCAAGTGATTTACCTTCAGTGTCACTCTGTCTAAGTTGTGTGTGTTCCCCTTCAATTAACAAAACCATAGCTTAGCAGTTACACAGGTTATTGTAGGAATGGTTGTGACAAACCTGTGAGCTGTCCCCAGCAAACATCCATCTGCTAAGATGCCCCACCACTTAATTATCTCCACACATCTGTCCATACCTGAAGTACAGCTTACCATCCTTTCAGCATATCACCATATACAGTTGGCAACGTTGAGGCTGCATTGCATGATGTACTAAGACATACGTCATCTGCAAACATCAGCAACTGCACACGTATGGTATCTGAACACACATCACTACATGTACATGTGTGTAGGTCCTACAATCCTGTCATTTGGGCATGTTTGTAGGCATTGCATTTGGTGGACATGTGTAATGACATACATGACACATGGAATGTTGTATGATATGATAGGTATTATGGGTGACCAGTACAGAGGGAATATTACCTCTGTCAACATTGATATCACACCTTATGTACTGTTAGCATTTCAGCAGCCATGGACCTATCTTCCATGTGCATGTGTGTAATGGCTGTGGCCTCTTGTCTGTACAAAGGACAACAACAGCTATGCTATTTACATATATGTTGTATGTGTGTGGCATGTACATATCTAGGGCAGGTACATGTATGTCATATCCAAACATGAGGGTGTTCTTTACTGGTGTACAGCAACAGTCATCTGTTAATGCTGTCAATAGCCGAGGGACCCTGGTATGTTTACAGCTGACCTGGTTACAAACAGTGGTATCATTGCATTGCATAACACTTGATGCAACTGTGTCAGTACATGGGTACTCTGCACAGTTGCTGTAGAGCTAGGTACAGTCCACCAGTCAAAGGTTACATGGTGTTGTACTGTTATATGCCATACCACATGTATGGATATGTGTTGGTGGTCTGAGGACATGGTGGTGTCTGAGGATTACATCCTAGAATGCAGCCTTTGACATTGTGACCTGCACCTTACTCATATGTGATGAATTTTGTGTGAATACTGGTCAGTACATGCGAGTGGCCTTTATGTATGTGCGGACACCACCACCCAAAGTGGTCCATACCTCTGTTATGGCCCACATGTCTGGTTCTGAGTTATATGGTGGTAATACTATTGTGCACTACAGAGCTTTCAGCTAGGTGTTTCTCACTGCACAGATGTCAGTATTCCACATTGTTGGTTCTACAGTGAGCAGCTGTGATTACGAACACTACACATCTAGCACTGGTTAGCATAAGCATACAATGCAATTGTCTTCTAAGTGTCAGGGTGTTATCCTGTGTTTAGGACATTTGCCTTGGAATGACACTATATGGGCGAATGCGACCTAGGTATTATCCCCACTCCCTTGAATCATGGATGCATGTGATCTGTGACAAAGGCCTGTCTTCTTTCAGTCATGTCATCCCAGAATGGCAGACACTGGACAACCTCATAATTACAGCAGGACATTGGCTCATTGTGTTGGTCAAGCAGTTGCCACTCCTAGCATGACATCACTGCGAGTGGTAGTATTGTGCTTGGTATAGAATGGTACATCTAAGGTGACAGACAGCAACAGACGTTGTGTAGATGACCAGTGTCAGATATATGTAGTGCAGCGTTCCTGCTAACAATGACAGCTACTAACACTAGAGTCCATTACAATGTGTTCTCTACTTCTAACTGTAATAGCATGGCCACTGTGGCCTTCCGTGTTTAGAATCAGAGTGCATCCCAAACAGCCCTGTGCTACCAAGTGTATGACTATGCCCAGTATAACTTTGTGTAGTTGGAGTCATAGTGCGTTCCAAACAGCCCTGTGCTACTAAGTGTGTGAGCATGCACACTGATACCTTGTGTCAGTTATGTGCCTCTATGTGTATGAGTATGGCCATTATAACTCTGTATAGTGATAGTAGTCATCCATTCCACAGATGGGCATACTCTAGTTCAGGATGGACCCCTACTTTAAACACACAGGTTCACAGCTATGTACATCTTAACTTCCAGCATCCCTGTTGATGTCTGCAATCCTAGAAGGTCATAATGACAGCCTTGAATTATGTAGTCTCTGTGGCAAGACTCGTAACTGCGTAGTACTGTAAAAGTGATCTGTAGATAGGCAGGTGTTCTGATCGCCACCACTGGTGTGTGTGTGTTCCATCTGCCTGAGGACAGAACAATGCTTTTAGAGTACTCACACTCCATACAATTCCTATACGCAACTTTGGCAAGGCTGATGATGTCACACACCTAGGAATACACCTCTGAGAGTGCTGTGGCCCAGTAATCTCAGTAGTGCGTTTTGTAACTGCGTAATGCTGTAGTGTGATAAAGTAGGTAGGTCAGTGATCTAATCCCAGACTTGCCAACTGTGTGTGTGTGTGTGTGTGTGTGTGTGTGTGTGTGTGTGTGTGTGTGTGTGTGTGTGTGTGTGTGTGTGTCCATCTGCCGGAGGACAGAACAATGCTTTTAGAGTACTCACACTCCATCATACAATTCCTATACTCAACTTTGGCAAGGCTGATGATGTCACCCACCTAGGAATACACCTCTGGGACTGCTGTGACTCAGTAATCTTGGTAGCGCATTCTGTAAATGTGCAATGCTCTAGTGTGATAAAGTAGTTAGGTCGGTGTTCTAATCCCACACATGCCAACTGTGTGTGTGTGTGTGTGTGTGTGTGTGTGTGTGTGTGTGTGTGTGTGTGTGTGTGTCCATCTGCCTGAGGACAAATCAATGCTTTTAGAGTACTTACACTCCGTACAATTCCTATACTCAACTATTGCAATCCTGCTGATGTCACCCACCTAGAAATACACCTCTCGGAATGCTGTAACCCAGTAATCTCGGTAGCGCGTTCTGTAACTGCGTAACGCTGTAGTGTGTTAAGGTAGTCAGGTAGGTGCTCTATTCCACGGCATAGCAGGTATGTGTGTTTGTCAGTCATATCCTATGTGTTGGTGGCTGTGAGTGGCTAGCCACTGGATGTGTTGAGGAGCGTGTTTTGTTGTTTCGCTCTATAGTGGCCATAAATGTCACAATCAGCCAAGAGACTGGGTTGGAAACACATACCCATACATTTGGCAATAGGCTTGGTGAGTAAAGTCAGCAACCCTAATATTACCCAGAATACAGTCTGAACCCGTGTGTCACACAGAAGCACACTTGCCTTGGGATTAACACCAGTACATAATACAGGAGTTGCTGGTGGTTTCCTTTTCATTCTTTTCTAATGCTTTGGTGTCATGAGGTTTATTCTTGAGATACATATTCTAATGTATGTGTGTGTGTATGTATATATATATATATATATATATATATATATATATATATATATATATATATATGTGTGTGTGTGTGTGTGTGTGTATATGTATATATATATATATATATATATATATATATATATATATATATATACATATATATATATATATATATATATATATACATATATATATATATATATATATATATATATATATATATATATATAATATATATGTGTGTGTGTGTGTGTATGAATAAATATACATATATATATATATATATGTGTATATATATATATATATATATATACACACACACACACATATATATATATATATATATATATATATATATTCATATGGACATTAATACACATACAGCTACGTAATGGAATACATGTCCTATACTGTTGAATGCCTGCGCTGGATGATATGTTCGTGATAACATCCGATGTCTGTATATCTGCCATGGCTTAGTGGTAAAGCACATCAACTGTGGTGTGCAGGGTCCTGGTTTCGAGCCTTGCAGAGGCCAGTTGTTTTGTTGCTGGGCAGAACAAGGGCCATTGGATACGAAGTGAGTACGGCACTTTTAAGCGGGTGTGTGTGGGTTTGCGCGACGGTAAGCAGTGGTTAGTTTTGGGGAGGCTCAGTATGGGACATGTAACTAAGCATTAGCAGGCAATCCTATGCAAATGAGGTAAGGGATAGTGAATCCCGGTTATCCCCAGGGTGTGAGGCAGGTCCCAAGAGTGTAAGTGCATAGATAGCCGGGTGGAAGACTCGGATATAGGTGACATCATGGGGGGGTGTCAAGCATACTATACATGGATTGGAGCCCTGTGGCTCAGGATTGCTCCTAGCTTAGCACAGCTAAGCTAGGGGTGTGTCTAAACCTGCCTAGGGCAATTGGGAGGGACAACAGCAGTAGGAGTGTAATCAAGGTGAACTAGCTGAGCTGACAGGTGATATGTATCAGAATTAGCCGATTACAGGGGAAGCAGACCAGCCCAGCCCAGAACACTACTATAAACTAAGCAAAGACCTTACCCTCTAGTTGTTCCACACTCTACATCACTGGTGTATACAAGCGGGGAAATTTTAACAAACAAACCTACAAAATTAGAAGGGCTGCAGCAGGCAACATAGACCAACATGTGCAAGATGCTGAGGGTGGTGAAGATGTGAATGCTGCCAAACATCCCTCAGTGAGGAGACAGAGAAGGGTGTACAGACTCAGGGTAACCTACCAGGGGCTACATGAGCTGGAGATAGTGGAGTGCTATAGGGTGGACAGAGACCTCCTACAGCAGATTGTTGAGCTGTGCCGGCCACACCTGACACATCAAACAGGCCAAGGGGAACTCATCCCAGTGGATACCAAGGTATGTGTAGGCCTAGGTATACTAGCCACAGGTACCTCCCAAAGCACGACTGGGGATATCATGGGGATCTCACAGACATCAGCATCCAGAGTATTCCACCAGTTCCCGGATGCCATGTCAGCACATGCCAGTGAGCATGTATATTTCCTCAAAACACGTGAGGTGTTGGCCAGCAATATGCATCTCTTCCACCAAATAGCAGACTACCCTGGGGTAGTGGGCGCTATAGCCTGCATGCACTTATGCATCAAGGCACCACCCAGTGAGCAGGGTAGGGCCTACATCAACCACAGGTGCATCCCCTCCATCAACTGCCAGGTCATATGTGATGCCCATGGCATTATAATGAATGTGTGTGCTGGCTGCCCTGGAAGCTAGGACGATTCAGAAATATGGCATCTGATGCAGCTGTACCACATCTTTGCTAATATGGACATCCCCTACGGTCACCTAGTGGGGGATGATGTGTACCCACTGGAGCTGTGGCTGATGACACCCATCAGAAATGCACACACACCTGAACAGCAATGCCATAATGAGGCACACGCACAGGCCAGACATATAATAGAGCATGTGTTTGGGATGCTCAGGTCATGGATCCAGTTTCTGGACATATCCGGTGGAGCCTTGCAGTATTCACCAGCTACATGCACCCAAATTGTTATGGTATGTGCTATGCTGCACCATATGATCCTGCGGAAACAGCTGTAGCAGGAACAGCATGGGGCAGAGCCACACAGCCCCCCACCAATGCCAAGGTCTGTACAGGCACAGAGTGACTCGGAGGAGGAACAACCTGAGCCTGACCCAGTAGGCAGAAGGAGGCATGCCCAGTATGACCTGGCCTTGGCAAAGAGGCAACACATAGCATATGCACTGACACAGTAGGGACCCAGGGAATGTCACCCTCTCTGACTCGCACAGATAGTAAAAAGGATGCCAAACATGACACTACCTGTGCACAGCTATGTATAGGGAGTGTACTATGTGCATCTGACATAGGCAGCCCTCCAGCACCATCCTCAAGTCTGGCACACCCTCAAGGTAAGTCAATCAACCTACCAATTGCCAAATGGAGTAGAATGTGTTGTTACCTGTAGCTATGGTATGGATGTGAGCATGCAAGGGAATTGGGTGGCTGAATGTTAAGGCAGCAGACAGTAGACACCCATAGTGGCACCATGACATCTGTAACACATACTGGAGTCACCATCGTAGCCAGTACTACACAGGGTGAAAAAACCCACTGCAGCTAATGGGCTGAGTGACATGTATGTCCATAAGACCCACACAAGTCTCAACCAGCAGGACAGGTGTAGACAGACACAAACAAATGCTGTAATATGGCCTCTGAATGTGCCCTATGGGTAACCCCTCCTACAGACCCACACAGACAGACTACAGCAGGCCAGGCAGTTGGATGTAGGTTGTGAAGGCTAGTAAGTCAGAAACTAATATGTTGGTAATTAAAGCTAAGATCTGTAGTACACTGGTATGCCTCTAGCCAGCACAATAGGTAAGACTACATACTGAAATGGAGTACCTGACATACCAGTACAGTACTAGCAAATGTGTGCAAGTGTCAGGTGTGCCCCCCCATCCAACGTACACTTATAGCAACAGTCAGGTGTGCCCCCCCCACTCCTGTGTAGGAATGTAGATACAGTCAATGCCACATGACCGATTGATACCCTGCAGATATAGCATGCTACCTGTCTGTGTACAACACAAAGGTCAGCACCACAGTACAAACTACTTGGACATGATACACACATGTGATACAGCTGGCCATATTGGGCATACTCACACACTTAAACACATGAAAGCCATGTCTGCAAACACCAGTGGTCCAAACATATCTGGCGGTCGCATTTCTTAGTGCAGACACATGTCAGTATGCACCACTCCTGCCTTGCACACACAGTGGATAGGAATACAGGCATATATGTAAGGACAACACACTATAATACGTCAAAGGTAGACGGACATAAATGTGTGGAAGAGAGTGACCGTGACAAGGAGCCATCCAGGCCTGTCCCACCCAGCACACAGTGAAAGGGCCCCAAACACATGAGGTGCAGATATCATTCACTGCAGATACTAGCCACCTGTATCTGTCAGCATGACAGACTATGTGGTGCATGTGCCAGCTGTGCAACATGACTGTACAGGGAAGTAGTAATCTAGTAGCTGTAGATACGTACCTGTGACATATGGCCCAGTGTGTGCTCACATGTGGCATGTCAACCCCTACATGACTGGGTTATGGCCCATGCACATACTGTCCTCCCCATAGCAGTATTATGACAAGCCTGCTGAGGTCATCCATTGTGAAATACACCTTTGGGAGAGCTGTAGCTCAGTAACCTCCATGGCGCATCCCATAACTGCATACTGCTGTAGTGATATACTAGTTAGGTAGTAGTTCTAACCCCAGACTTGCCAATTGTGTGTGTGTGAATGTGTGCATGTCTGTCTGTCTCAGACTGTGTAGAGAGAAATGTTTTTTAGGCTACCCACAGTCTGTACAATTCATATACTCACCTTTGGCAAGGCTGCTGATGTCACTCACCTAGAAATACACCTCTGGGAATGTCATAGCCTAGTAGTCTATGTGGTGCGTTCTGTAACTGCGTATTGCTGTACTGTGATAAAGTAGTTACGTCAGTGTTCTAATCTCAGACTTGCCAACTCTGTGTGTGTGTGTGTGTGTGTGTGTGTGTGTGTGTGTGTGTGTGTGTGTGTGTGTGTGTGTGTGTGTGTCTGAGTGAGACAAGTACAATGCTTTGTAGAGTATGCATACTCTGTACAAATCACATGACCACCTATGTCAATCCTGCTGATGTCACCGACCTAGGAATATACCTCTAGGAGTGCTGTTACCCAGTATGCGCAGTAGCACATGCCATAAATGCATATTGCTGCAGTGTGATACACTAGGTAGGTAGGGGTTCGAATCCAGGACATGGCAGGTGTGTGTGTTTGACTGTCAGAGCCTGTGTGGAGGTGGTTGTGAGTGTCTAACCAATGGACATGTTGGGGAGTGGATTTTGTAGTTTCCCTATATGGTGTCCATCTTATGTCACAATGCCCACCTCATGAGGAGTACAGATGTCAGCCACAGGACTATGTTGGCAAGCCATACCCCTACATCTGGCGAAAGGACTGGTGAACAAAGTATGCAACCCTACTAGTACCTGGTATACGCCCTGAACCCATGTGTCATACACAAACACACTTGCCTAGGATATCCTGCTATGCTGCTAGTATCCTACACATTGATGACAGATAGTAGGCATGGTGTGATTGCAGTGGGCTGCAGAGGACATGGCACCCTGTACAGTGGTACAATAGGTACATAATTGCAGAAAATGTGCCTTCAGTATGTTCCCTACTGAATGCCTGCAACATATGTGGTGCCATCAAATGTGATCTACAGAGGTCATACAATGTTGTACACATGTGCCCTGTATGGACCGATGCTACTGACACCAGGGAATACCTGTATCATGCTATCAATGCAGGTGCAGGGTCGACCTGCTGACTATAAGCAGGTGTTTCCACACCAGGGCAGTATTGGCATATTGGAGGATAACAGTCTGTGTACACAACATGTGCCTGCCAAACCAGGTACTCCTGTACATGTCACTGTAGAGTATTGTGGGACATGCACATCCTAGGCAATGTCCATGTCAAGGACTATCAAACACAGACATGGCATGCATTGCAAAGCTATGACCATACACAATGGTAACCAGGATGTCAGGGCAGTTCATGAAATACCCATCTGTGTTGGACATTGCAGACACTACACCCCTGTACCACACTGGACACCATTGTCGGGTGGCGCAATGCCAAGTATTACCCCTCACCCAACCTTGTACAGCCATCTTGCACAGCCAACCACTACACACCCATGAAGCAATGCATACATGCATGTCAATACTGGCATCTTGTGTCTGCGTGTGGGTTATGATGCTTCCAACTACAGTCACTCCCAGTATAACCCCCACTGGCATACCAACAGATGTCAAACACATTCACATGTCCTAGCCCATAGAACCTCCAGATATCCCCTGTGGTGCATGTAGTACCTGTGCATTACCGCAGTGTGGCAAACTAAGTAGTTAGGGAATGTATTTGTGGCCTTGGCAAAGAGTGTCAATGCGAGTCCATTAGAGAGTGTGATTTTGTTGACAATGACATATGTTCATGTGGACAGCCATGTGTGCTACACCTAATGTATGTCTACTATATCTCTGTTGCAGATGTCTCTCACCAACACACATATATGTTCTTACAGCACAGCAACATGTCGGCTTTGTGGCACATAGTAACTGCATGCACTTGTAATAGTAATGACTAGTCAGTCAGGGGTTTGACCCCTGTACTGGTAGGTGTGTGACAGACAATGCTTAGGTTTTAGTCTCCAAGCCCTTTTCTGATGTACTTTGTCTGTCCCTCCCACACACTCTCTAGTGGATGTGGAGGTGTACACCTGCTCAGCAGCAGCATGTGTAGTATAAGTGATGGTCATGATCAGGTGATGGCCTCTGCACCTATTGCAGTCCTCCTCTAGCTAATTGCATGTGGAACAGCTGTGATGATGTTCCCATAGCCATTCGCATGATAAACACAGTACAATATCTAGGAACATCATGTTAGTGTTTGGCCATGACAGTCGCTGTGAGTGGTACCTAGATGTGGTGTTTGGAAACGGCATCACAGATGATATCTGGATGTTTCTCAAACATCATACACAGTGGGAAATAGCCTAAAGACAAGAGGGTAATGTGCCAGACATAACTACAGCATATAAGTGTAGCTATGCTTCATTGAGACTACTGCCTGTTTAACAAGTTGTGTGTGGTAATGGCTATTCTGCATGTTTTAAAACTGACATGACAGTGCTCTGTTCATGAGGGACCCCCATCTGTAGGGCCATCTGTGGACTGGTCAGTGTGTGGAACCATTTGTTTCCTGTGTTACACACTGAACATACATCTGTGCACAGCAGGAGCATAGTGTGAGGATTGCAGCCAATACATGGTGATAGGGATGTGTTACTGCAATCACATCCCTGACTGGACATATGTCACATGAAACAGTCATATGACAGACACTGTCTGGGGTTCTCAGTGACAAGCCCATAATGGGCCACTGTTCATAGCTGCAGTCACACATCTTCTACACTTTGTACAGATGTCATGCAGTATATATGCATGTGTTGTGCTCCCTCTGCAAATGTATACCATCTGTTGTGTTGGGTTGATGATCATATCTATGCGTACTGTTGTAAGTAATCCTGAGTGCTGTTGTCTATTACTAAGCCATATCTATGTTTAAACTGCAACACCATAGGCTGTATGGGTTTGGAGGTCCCAGCAGAACCTCCTGTCCCACTTTAGCTGGCCATGGCACTGGGCACCAGCACATCTGGGGCCCAGCCTTGGACCTTAACCTCTGTTGGGTCTGCACCACCTTCTGGTGGTACCGCCACTGAGGATGGGGCTGTCATACAGTCCTGGACGTGGTGCACTGGGGGCTCATTAAGGGGTTCCAAGGCCAGATACGCCAGCTCAAGGGCGGTGGGTCACATTTACAGGGTGAGGCTGCCCCTCCTGGCCAGACCCAGCACTGCCTCCTTTGCAGCTGTTTTGGTGCAGTGGTGGCTGCCCATGGCTGTGGACCTCCGTCCCACTATTTCCAAGGGCTTGTGAATGCCGAACACCCCTCCCTGTCCGAGGTGTATCCCGCCACATGTGTCATATACCGACCCTGTATGCTGTCTTGTCTGTCATCCTACCCTACCTATCCTCCACAGGCATACCTACTCTCCTTCCCCCACATCCCACTCTCACCCTACGGAAACATAAGGTCAATCGGTTCCTAAGACAACATTTGCCCCCATACATAGCTGTCCATTTCACACACATGTCCACTGGACACGTAACCCTTTTAATATGCATCACAACATACTCCTGTTGTCCTCACCCCTGTCCCTCAGACGCACGATCCTTGTATGCACATCACTCTTAAATGTTCCAGGTACACGTGATGCAGACAACCCCATTGTACACACAACACTACCGGTCCCTCTATGGTTACCCCATTTACCTTTACCATGATGATGATGTCGCACACAGTACCTTGCAAGAGCACTGTTCTCACATAATGATTGGACAGGAACTGCTGTGTTAATGTACATTGCATGCACAGAGTGATGTATATGGCCAATGTACAAATGTTTGCGTGTATGAATGACACATGTTTTCTGAGGGAGTCATGATATTACATAGGACAACACCACTGCATAATCCAGGCATCACTGGTGTTTCCCTTTTAATTTGTTTGTAATGCTTTCTTGTCACATGGTATGTTCCTGATATATCTCTATATATGTATGTACCTATATGCTGGACATAAACACTCACACATACATCTACATGATGGAATACATTTCCTATACTGTTGAATGACTACGCTGTATATGTTTGTGGTAAGGTCCGATGTCTGTATATCTGCCATGGCTTATTGGTAAATCACATTAGCTGTGTGTGCAGGGTCCTGGTTCCGAGCCTTGCAGAGGCCATTTATTTTGTTGCAGGGCAGAACAAGGCCATTGGATATGGAGTGATTAAGGCACATTAAAGCAGTTGTGAGCGGGTGTGCATGGGTTTGTGCAGTGTTAAGCAATGCTAACCTCTGGTTACAGTTTCTTACACTCAGGTAGCCTCTACATTGCTTTACCAGTGTAATACTCACATACTGGCGGCTAAACAGGCTTACACCCACTTGCTCCCGCACTTGCAAATGCACTGACATTGGTGTTTGCATCTGACACTCACACCCCTGGGTGGGAGTGAGGACTACAATATTACCTTGTGATGCCTAGTACATCAGATTACATGCCTGCAGTATCAAGAATGGCTGCCCATTAGGCAACGGCATGCCGTTCGACTATACGGAATCTGCGGCCTGTCCAGGGTTTGATTCATATTATTGGTGTGTTCCTCTTACAACCTGCACCCATCTGGCTAATACATTGGAACTGAGACTCTTCAATACAAACAAGTACTTGGGTTTTGGAACCCACATCCATCAATCGAGTCATGCTACTGCATACCTATTATTCTATCATCTTTCTAAGGTTGTCAGTGGAATATGTGCTTTCTGTCCCTATCAGACCACTCATACGATTGGGGAAAAATAAAGACTGAATCAGGGACATGGCATAACAACATCAGGAACACATTTAAATTACTGGTGCTATTAACCTGACACATTGACAGACTCAGAGCATATGAATTCATACACATTTTCTGAGGTACATGATGTTTATGACTCTTAATTGTTGTCGTTATTCATTATGTGTAATCCACCACCTTTCCTCCTAATGTCACTAGTTTTAGGAGGGTTTAGGTGGGACAGAGTTAGAATCTGAGTCGAAATCAGTGACATCCCTGGTAATCGGGGAAAGTTCAATGGTATGGTCCCTATGTATTCCCCCAATGGTTTATGGCCTGTCCAGTGCATCTGCTCTTAGGGGTTGGGAGGTATGGGAGTCAGCTATGCTCATATTGGAATATTACTTACATCCCCAGGGCGGTCCTAATATGACTTTGCCAGCCAACACCTGCATGCCTAGGCCCATAATCGCATATCCATAGTTCCCCCACCTGAAACTCCTCTACAGCACTCATCCTTACTGTGGGTGCAGGTGGGGTATAAACACACCCCTACACACTGCCCACTTTCTCCATGCAGGGACTTTCTCCGTGTAGGGACACATGTCATACATTGTGTCGACCCATGGGTAATCAGGCTTGCACAACTTACTGGTCCATGTACATCTACAGCCTGGTTTGATAAGTCATTAAAGGGACTGGCTCCGATCATTAATTTTTGGTGTCCCACAAGGGACATCAATGTCTATGTTTCAAGATTAGACCTTGCAGGTCTCTCCCACTGGTAGTATCCTGCCGGTGGTCTGGGAAGCAGTGGTGTGTTTAACTTTATTGTGTGTCTGTATGTCTCACCAGCCTAGCTGGGGGGTGGGGGGTGATGCTATGTGTTACACGTTTGTTTATTGGACCTCCCACCACCATATGCATGGCCTGTGAACATATTACTCGTAATTGCTGTATCATATCCTAGCTATATACATGTATATCCAACAAAAAACCAAGAAAACAGAAAAACAACTAAAAATCAAAAGAAAAACGAGTTGAATGGTAGGAGAAAGCTGAAATAAGCAAATATGAATAACGTAATGCTAAAGCAACTAAAAACTTTAATATGGTAAGCGCTTTCAGTGGTAAAAATATTCCACCTTCTTCAGACCCAGAACAACATAAAACTGATGCTTATATAGCTTGTAGTTAATTATCAATTAGTCATTCAATCAACCAATAAAAATAAAATCAGATAAAAGTGCAATATTTAAACAGTATGAAACCTGCTCTAAAATGTTACAATGTTAAGTACATAATACTCAATTTATAAATGACATTAAATATATATGTATAACATGTAAATGTTATACTAAAAAAATCACATTTTAAAAAGCTACTAGGGCAAAACTGAAAATGTATAATATGTGATAATGACATAAATTTACTGTAAGAACTAAGATATTTAGCTAAATATAGACACATAAAAAATATATAGTAATATGTACAAAATAAATAAATAATTGCATGCTGGTTAAAGACTAAAATCTGATCATAATAATACTGAATATATGACCAAAAACAAAGTCCATATTTTTATATATATAAAACTGTGTAAATGTTACTATGTTTCAAACTTAATCAACAAAAAGGTACAGTATCAAATTCGAAATCTTTTATGCAAAATTAATATGTTATCTATTTAAAGCTTTTAATTTTAACACGCTTTTAAGAGACACAAATTCATTTAAACCAGGGAAAATGTATGCAGCCGTTTTGATTTGCCAATACAACTCATTTTATTCTAATAAAAGTTGCCAAGGCCCCCCTCTCGGGTCTAAAAGTGTTTGGTGTACAATCAAAAATAAAAACTCATGTGCTGGAAATTGTAAAATATGCCGAGCAAGAGCATTGTTAACATCACCTTTACTAACAGCATAACAATGCTCGTATATTCTTTGTTTTAGTTTCCGCTCGGTCTTACCTATATAAAATGAGGGACAAACCTGACAGCAAGCTGCATATACTACAGCTTTGGACTCACAATTAAAGGAGCCATTTATTGTGTAGTGTTTGTTATTAATATTGATGTCAGTAGTCACTTGAATGTGTTTACACTGTGTGCAATGCCCACATTTACGCATACCTTTATGTACCCACTTGTTCGTACCTAGATGCTCATTCTTATGCCTTTCCAACAGATTTTTAAGGTTAAAACCCCTTCTAAAAGTGAAGCGGGGTCTGATACCTAGCTTAGTACAAGTGGACGGTTCTTCCAAAATAAATGCCCAATTATTTATAAAAACCTCTTTGACTCTTGCCGTGTCAGCTGAAAAAGTAGATAGGAAACTGAGATGTAATAACGTGACACTGTCATCGTTTTTGTCATGCTGTCGTGTAATTAGATTAGTATTGGTAGTAATACCATCCTTATATGCTCTACTAGTTAAAATAGGTTTAAACCAACCTGTGGATCTCTTATCTTTAACTTCTGTAAGTGTTTCTAAAAATAATTTGATAGGATACCCCCTACTTGTGAACATGGACTTCATCTTGTTACATTCTAAGTCAAAGTCAACATCTTCAGTAACCATCCGTGCAGCTCTCACCAACTGGCCTTTAACAACTGCCCTTTTCTGGTGATATGGATGTTCACTAGTATAGTGCAGGAAGGCATTGGAGTAGGTAGGTTTCCTATAAATGGTAGCTTTATACTGCTTGTTATACCTGTCATTAATCAGTTGTACATCAAGATATGTTATGCTATCTACCCCTACTTGATAAGTGAATTCAAGAAAATTGGTTTTGTTGGCAATATGTTGTATGAATCCTTTGATCAGTTTGATGTCACCTTGCCATACCAGACACATGTCGTCTTGGTATCTGGTGTACCATAGTACATTTTCCTGAAAAACACTATCAGGGAACAAAAAATTATGTTCCCAATATGCCATGACACTGTTGGCGAAACTGGCACCACATGGGGACCCCATGGCTACCCCTTTGTTTTGTAAAAATATATTCTTGTCAAACATAATATAGTTATTAGAAAGAATCAGATCCAAAAGTGTTTCAACCAGACATATTTTATCATGCTCTACATTCTTGGACAACATAAATTCTCTCACCCATTCTATACCCAATTGGTGGGGGATGACTGTGTATAGATCTTTTACATCGATCGTAACAAAAATGTTGTTGTCCTTATACTCCAAGTTGTTAATATTATCCAGGAAGCTCCATGAATCACGACATATTTGTAACTCCTGGTTAATAAGTGGTTTAAGAATACTATCTACCAATTTAGCACAAGCAAAAGTAATCGAACCCCTACCATCAACAATGGGTCTAAAAGGGGGGTTCCTGATATCCTTGTGTAGTTTTGGAGTCCCAAAAATACTAGGAATTCTAGGTGCTGCCATAGAAAGATACTGAAAGGTGTCTATATCAATAGACCCTTCCAGAAATAAATCGTCAAGAGCAGTTCTAATGTGCCTGTATGCAGTATTAACCTGATGTAAACTAGCAGAGGTATATACCTCAGAATCCATGTGTTCACGTATCTTACTAATGTAGTTAGACTGATTCATAAACACCATGCCCCCTCCCTTGTCCGGCTTCATAACTCTAATACCACAATTGTGTATCAAGTCGATGTATTGTTTGTCCTCAGAAATAATGTTAGTGTGCGTTAATCTAACATGCGTATTATTATCTGATAGTCTCCTTAAATCTATCTCACACATTTTTTCAAAGGACATTAATGTGGGTACAAGTGGGGAGTTAAACAAACTAGAAACTCATAGAGAGTTCACAAGTGTAGAATTGATCCCCATCAGAACCGCTAAATTCAATTTGCGCACATACATTTTAAGATCAACTATCATTTTTACAAAATTAGTTTTCTGATGGGGGACAAAGGAAAGACCTTTAGCAAAGAAATCAACCATATTTTGATCTACAGTTAAAGCAGTATAGTTGAAAATTTTAAAGTCACTGTGTGTGCTCAATAAAATTTCTGGTTCATTAGGTGCAATTGGTGTTATCTCCTCCTGCTACAATAATTGCTACAAGACGTCTGGTAAATTGTTAGACTAATAAGTTAGTAAAAGTGCAGGAGAGGAGAGAACTAGTAGATATAAGGGAAAAAGTGAAGAGTAGACTTTGGCACCGCTCAGATGCTTACAAACAGTCCTGGATACAGCAAGTCTGTATCTGGACTAGACTAGTTACAGGAAAGGTGGGAAAGAAGTGCAAATGTGGGCTTTTAAACCAGAAAGTTAAGAGAGATGAAAAAACTGCCCAAACAGCCAGTAAACTACAATTTCTGGACCAGAAACCACTCCTCTTGTGGTAGATAGGCTACCTAGTGCATACCACTCCTACTGATAAGCTAGAAGGCTTCTCTCCAATACAGAAAGGCTTGGGGGCTCAGAAGCTTACATACAGTCCTGGATACAGCAAATCTGTATCTGGACTAAACTAGTTATAGGAAAGGCGGGAAAAGTGCAAACATGGGTTTTTAAACCAGAAAATTGAAAGAAATGGAAAAACTACCCAAATAGCCAATAAACTACAATTTCTGGGCCAGAAACCACTCCTCTTGTGGTAGACAGGCTACCTAGTGTTTACCACTCCCACTGACAAGCTAGAAGGCTTCCCTCCAACACAAAAAGGCTTGGTGGGGCTCAGAAGCTTATAAACAGTCCTGGAATCAGCAAATCTGTATCTGGACAAGACTAGTTACAGGAAAGGCGGGAAACAACTGCAAATCAGTGCTTTTAAACCAGAAAATTGAAAGAGATAGAAAAAACTGCCCAAACAGCCAATAAACCACAATTTCTGGGCTAGAAACCACTCCTCTTGTGGTAGATAGGCTACCTAGTGCTTACCACTCCCACTGACAAGCTAGAAGGCTTCCCTCCAACACAGAAAGGCTTGGGGGGCTCAGAAGCTTACAAACAGTCCTGGAGACAGCAAATCTGTGTCTGCACTAGACTAGTTACAGGAAAGGAGAGAAACAAGCACAAATGCGGGCTTTTAAATCAGAACGTTGAAATATATGAAAAAACTGCCCAAACAGCCAATAAACTACAATTTCTGGGCCAGAAACCATTCCTCTTGTGGTAGATAGGCTACCTAGTGTTTACCACTCCCACTGATAAGCTAGAAGGCTTCCCTAAAACACAGAAAAGCTTGGGGGCTCAGAAGCTTACAAACAGTCTTGGATACAGCAAATCTGTATCTGGACTAGACTAGTTACAGGAAAAGCGGAAAACAAGCTCAAATGCAGGCTTTTAAACCAGAAAAGTTGAGAGATATGGAAAAACTGCCCAAACGGCCAATAACTGAAATTTCTGGGCAGAAAATACTCCTTTTGTGGTAGATAGGCTACCTAGTGCTTACCACTCCCACTGATAAGCTAGAAGGCTTCCCTCCAACACAGAAAGGCTTGGGGGGGGGCTCAGAAGCTTACAAACAGTCCTGAACACAGCAAATCTGTATCTGGATTAGACTAGTTACAGGAAAGACAGGAAAGAAGCTTAGATTTTTTTTTTACAGAAAGGCAGCTAAAATAGCACTAAAAACAATTTAAGTGCAGTGCAAGCTAGCACACTTGAGTGTGTAGCAATATTAGAACAAATACAGTTTAAATAAATGCAATTTATTCAAACTGTATTCTGAACTGAATTCAATTATTGTTTTATTCAACTCTGAACAGTTAAAAAGTGCCAAAAAATATACTTATCAGCTGAGAAGCACACTCCATCAGAACACAAGGAGATTCTAGCAAAGTTTTTTTTTAGTAAAGTGGAAAGAGAGAAAGTAGGGTCAGAAGATAATTCAAGGTTAAGAACCTAAGTGGGTTGGCCTTCTCAAATGTTTTCTCTGTATTAGGTAGAATGAGCTAATGACACTAGACTGGGAAGAGTGTCTCAGATCAAATTTACAGTATGGGTGGGCAACTGCAAAGCCACTAAGTATAAGAACAAGACACAAATAGAGAGGGTGGATGGGAAATTATTACAGCAACTAGCTGTACCCACTAAATGAAAGTTTTAAACAGATAAAGGAGCAAGGAGACTCTAGAGAATGATTTTCACTGCAAACAAATCTGTTATATGATAACTGAACACAGAAACCACACACAAAATGTACAGAAAAGCACAGATAGAGCACTCACAAGCAGAAAATACAACTCTCAGTATGAAAAAGCAGTTTACAGTTAAGTACTTCAGTAAAAATGCAATTAGAGTAATGAAATTGTATCTAGCAATGAAAATTAGTTAACACAGTATAAAACAGTACATAAATGCAGTGAAACAGTAAACAAAAGCTTTATAACAGTGCAAAATTTAGTAGATTGGCTGTATAGCACAATTATAACGTTAAAGAAGTGCAATTCAATGAAATAAATGTAAGAAATTACTTATTTTGCTCTTGGAATCTTAAGGAATTTCTGCTTTGTCCCAGTGATGAATCACCATTCCACAGCCTTGTGAATACAAACACAGCCCCTTGCAGACACAGAGTGTATATACCAGAAAGGATGGAAGAATCTAGAAGCTCAAATTACTACCCAGTCCTATTAGCCCCTGCTCTTACACCAATCACTTGAGCAAGAAAAGGTCAGGAAACTCTGTTACTCTCAATAGCAAAGAAGACAAGACACTATCAGCAGAAGATGGCTGCCAGAAACACAGGAAACTCAACAAACAAAACTACCAGGCCTGAACACCGGCAGGCCTCTATCTAGATTATGCTACCTGAGTAGAACACAGAAACCTCACAATAAATGCACAGAAAAGCACATAAAGAGCACTCACAAACAGAAAATACAAGTCTCAGTATGAACAAACAGTTTGTAGTTTAGTAATTCAGTAAAAATGCAATTACAGTAATGCACACTATTACAGCTATTAGCTGCAGCCACTAAATGAAAGTTTTAAACAGATAAAGGAGCAAGGAGACTCTAGAGAATGCTTTTAACTGCTACAAACAAATCAGTTATATGATAACTGACAAGAACACAGAAACCTCACAAAAATGCACAGAAAAGCACAGACAGAGCACTCACAAACAGAAAATACAACTCACAGTATGAAAAAGCAGTTTACAGTTAAGTAATTCAGTAAAAATTCAATTAGAGTAATGAAACAGTATCTAGCAATGAAACATACAGTTAAAACAGTATAAAACAGTACATAAATGGAGTGAGCCAGCCAGCAAAATGCCAAGTTACTAAGGGGGAGCCTGGGGTTGCAAGCATATGATATGACAGTACAGCACCGCAATGGAGTTAGCAATGCCAATGCAGATGGGCTCTCAAGACAGGGAATGGAGTATGGTATTCCAAGATAGGCTCAACCCTCTCAAGCAATGTTTCTCAAGGGTCACTTGAAAAACTAGCTTGAGTTCAAATGAAGGGGGAGAATTATGAGGCTGCCAGCCCAGCTAGCTAGAATTTTGAAAATAATTATATGTCATTTGTGAATATTAATATAATCTATAGGCTTGTCTTACAAATGTAAGATAACTATATGTTATTTGTGTATTAAACTGCTGATGCAGAAGTGTGTGTTAAACTGTATATTATATGCTGAGCTTCAAGAATGTAACCACAGTGTGCCCTGCTGGAAAAGAGCAGAAATGTATATGGACTATATGCCTATACAAATGTATGTTTTCATGGTAGATGTTGGAAAATACAGAGTTAACTTGCAAAACTCTAAGAAAATAAGATGAAGTTGTTTATGACTATGCTATAAAGTTAGTTAATGCAAGGAAACAGGATGTCTAGATCTAGGAGGTTTTCCTATTGTCTGAAAACAGAAATAATTATAGGTTTCAAAGGTAAAAGTATTTAACTGTTTTATGACTTCCAATGTCATGCCAACTTGTGATAGATACGTCTTTTTGACACAGAGGTGCTACAATTTAAAGTTTATGCTAGCCTGAGAACTGAAGGCAGAGGTGACAAAGAAATACGAAATCTGACATAACCCAGCAGAAATGTTTGATAGTAATTTAAGAACTATCTCAGAGAGTGAGTCTGTGCATTTTGTATTTGTCTTTGGACCTAGAAACATTCACCCAGCACTTCTGCTTGAGTGTTGCTCTGTAAATAAGACTTAGATAATACTAAATCTCTTAGAGATAGATAAGAATATAGTAAGATTAGGTTAGATGTTTTCTGTATTTATGTGAGACTGTTCTGAAATGTCGTTTTAAAATATTTCCTGTGATTCTGAACTCTGTTGTCACAGTGTTGAGTTATTGAGTATTGCCTTGAGCTTTTATTATTTATTATTAAATATATTTAAACATTTTAGTTGTGGCTGGTTTGTTTAGAGACATTTAAGTTCTTAGCGTACTTGCATATGTATTTGGTGACACTGTATAAGCCACTCCTAAATAGCCTTAAAGGTTTTGGTCACACTTACCATTTGAATAATAATAGCATTACACAGTAGAATTGTTCACCCTTAATGGGGATCTGGAGAGAGAGGGAGAAACCAGCCCCAGACTGACTGTGATCTCTGTGTGCTCTTAAGGGAAATTGGACTTTACTGTGTATGTACTAGTCATCCTCCCAATGTGCACATCCCTCACTGGTGTTAGCGTTGAGGATTGAGGCTCCTTGATTGCTGGGCCAGTGAAGGGGCATCACACTCTGCACCAAGCACAATTTCCCTTAACAGCATGCAGGCAGCATGCTCCAGACCTGGGGCCGCACTCTTTTTCTCTCTCCAGGCCCACACAAAACTCCACACTGACCACTGTGGAGCTCTGTGTCCCTGTACCCAGTAGTTGACATACACACATACACACCTGGGAAAAACTGGCACAAATTTACTAGCTCTGCCCCTTTCTTCCCAAACTTTGAGGTAATCATGCTGCCACCAGTCAGCTGTCCTAAAGCTCTTACAAAGGGGACCCAATTATACTATGTAAAATTAATACTAATATAAATGGTAGAGTGTGGCCAAAGCAGCAAGGCTTTCGGGAACAGCCACAGTGTGACTAAAACAAGCATAGGTACTCTCCAGATTTTAAAAGTATTCTCTAAAGGACCAGCCACAATGAACGGTATTAAAATATTTAATGATAAAACAGAAAATGGGAAAATACTGAATACAATAAACAACAGAGTTTCACCTACAAATATATAAAAATAATACAGTTGGATAGTTTCTCACAGATGCAGAAAACAACACTAAACTATTCTCACTAAATGTCCCTGACTAACTAAAAAATTACATTTCCCTGACTACTTACGAAAGCAAGGCAGGCTGAAGTGTGCTGAGTGTATTACCACAGCAAAAGCCAAATGATGTCTCTCTTTGTCTGTGTGGATATGTGAGATATATATCTTGTCATAAATCTTTCCAGTCAGATTCTAAAGTGCTGCTGCAAGAGCTCCAAAGAAACCAGATGATGGTTAGAGGATGACATCACCTCTGGTCACCTGACCCTGTTACAATACACACACAGAGCTTTGCTAAGATCTGTGCCAGCATCTGAAAGCTATAACAAAATTTCAAACTTTCCACCCTTCCAGGGTTCTCTGATAAAACATACACATTTGAACAGTTACAACAATACAACCTATATACATGTATACATTCTTTCTGTCCAGCAGGACCTACTGTTGATGCATTTTTAATACAAGTAACTTTACAAATATATTTTAACTCAAACATCTGTACAAATCAGTGTGATAGGCAAATAACATAAAATTCTTTACAAAACTCCAACTAGCTATGCTGGCATATGTACAGTTCTACTCTCCCTGGCACAGATGGCACTACCTCATAACATCACAAACCCTTTGGCTCACTATGTTTGCTAATGATTGCAAGCAGCCAAGTTACTGTCCTTTCCCCATCTGACATAACAGTTTTCCAGAAAAGATTAAACACAATTGACTTCTGGTGCAAAAATAATACCTTGGTCTTCAGTGTTAACAAATGTAGACTTGTAACATTTAGAAAGCAGATGGTCCCTGCCATTTATTGCACTAGAAAGTTATTTTACTAAGGACCCAGGTAGAGTCATAGACAGGGATTTGACCTTTGAGCAACAAGTTTCTACAGTGGTAAAAAAAGCCTTTTTACAATGACTATATAATGTATAAGGGGGGTCATTTGCCTCTCCTGAGAAGTTGCTCTTCCACTGTACACCTATCTTGTTCAGTCTGCTTCTGCATTCTCTTGAGCAAACACCTGATTTAGTTACAGATGATTTGAAAGTTCCTCACTAAGATTATGAGTTCAGCCATCTGGGTTACTCAGACTTATAAATTCATAGGTTCTTACTTGGCTATTGATCTGTGAGGATCTTAAGAAGCCTAGCCTTACATTTCCATGATAGTTTTTAGCACTTTTATTTTGCATATGAATAACCTATAGATGAACCAAACAATGATATGTTGTGGCATTTACATGTTTCCTCTATTCATGAGGAGCAAGGATGCTAAACCAGGGTGAATTTGCAGTTACCAATCCATTCATCCATCCAAGTTACATATGAATGTAGTAAGAAAAAAACTTTGCTTTGCTTTATGTGACGCGGAAGATGGTTCCATAGAAGAGGTAAACTTGGCAATACAAATCTGTCCATCCAACATCTTCTGTTTATTTTGCAAAAGAGATTGAGATCCCCCGAGCAAGTGTTTATGATATCATTGAACTTGTGAATGTGTAATAGGTCTGATAGAATAGGCTCTGATGAAGCAAGATATAGACTGACTCTCAATAACCTGTATGACAATGAGAGGAAGGACAAAGCTCTAAGATGATCTGCATAGTTTTTTTTTTTGTAGTGAGAAAGCATTGTGGTCATTCCAGTTATGACAAGTGTTTGGAAAGGTACATATAGAAAGAGCATTATGCTCAGTGATTGGCCTAAGTGCCAAGTACGATAGATCTCATGTGCTGGATGCAATACCTATAGTATAAGCTATGCAATATAAAAGAATTCCTTAAAACAGTGGAAGTGTGGTGATCAAAGGACAGTTCATTGTCAACATAATTTCCTAGATACCTAACTTCAGGATCAATTTTCAGGGGGGTGTTATCAATCTAATAGCTGTAAGGAGAGTCATGATTACTGAAGGATATGATTATACACTCCTTGACATTTAGTTTTAGTTTTTGGACAGGCCATCTTTAAATATGTTGGTGTCCACACTGGACTTTATGATTACATCAAGTTTGCAATCACCTGCAAACTTGGTCAACCCTTAACACTAGCTTTGACCTACCAGAAGTAAATAGCAAAGAGAAATGACACAAGGAATGAACCTTGGAGTATACCACTGGTAACAGGTCTTTTGGTGGAGGTAGACCTGCCCACCTTAACTTCCTGGGCTCTATTTGTGACCCAACTTGCTATCCAAGTTACATGGGGATTGACAAATATATGGGGGAGTTTATCTATGATACTAGAGTGTGGGATGGTGTCATATGCTTCAAACGGAAACAGCAAACTTGTAAACATAAAAATAATAAAAAAACAGTCACCTGAAAAAAAAATCGATGGTCTTCCACTTTTAATACACCAACTCTGAAGAAGCCAGTGGTTTGTAGCCTGGTGAAAGCGCTTAGTTGTTTGGTATTTCTGTGTTTGTTGGCATATTAAAAGTGGAAGACCATTGATTTTTTTCTCTGGTGACTGTTTTTTATTATTTTTATGTTTACAATGGTGTCATATGCCTTTGAGAGGTCTAAGTATGTGGTGTATACTGTTTTACCCTCATCCATTGCTACACTAACTTTTTCAAAGTTGACTAGGTTAAGTAGGCAGGACCTACCATTGACAAACTTGAAATGGGTTGGGTCAAGAGTCTGTAGGTTACATATATCCTTTTCTATTAACTCCATAATGATTCTTTCCATAGCCTTACAGATAAGACTGGCCAGGCTTGTGTGTCTATAATTACTTAAGTCCAGTGAAGCTCCACCTTGTTGCAAGAAAATGGTTGTTGCTGTCCTCCAGTCATTTGACACAATTCTGTTTTGAAGCTGATATTAAATAGCTTCTGTAGGGTATCAGATAAGTTATGTTACAAGCTGATCAATAGGCAGCCTGGTGTGTTATCTAGTGCCACAGGCATGGTGTTGATCTTTGGTAGTGTATACAGAACCTGTTCTTGGGAGATTTGAGATGGGGTGAATGTATGGGCATGTAATTTGAGAATACTGGGAGAGAAAGGTGAAGTTTAAACTAAATTTCTCCTCTAGTAGATTGGCTATGTCCTCTGAGTCTGAGTATGTGATATAATTTACAATTAGCACTGCAGTGCGTTGGCCGTTGTTTCACAGGTTGATAAGTTCATAGGTGTTTACTAGGCTAATGACCACAAGGGCCTTTTTAAGCTTAGCCATGCATCCCAAATTTCTGACAAGTTATGATACCTTTGATAACTGTAAGCAGGGGCTTGGGAGATGAAACATTTACAAGCTAGGGCCAGGGAGATGAACCATTTACAGGTTGCCTGTGTCCATTAGAGACATAGGTGTCAAACCAGGGATGAATTTCCTTTTCCCCATCCAATTGTCCAGGTTGTACTTCAATTGAGTTAGAGAGGAACTCTGCTTCACATGGATGAGGAGCCTGTTCCAGAGACGGGGTAATCTCTGGAATACATGCATGTCTCTCCACCAGCTCCTATTTATATCACATGCAAGGTTTACGTCTTTAGAATTTAAATCTGGTGCTGTTTGGTTTGCAGATATGCAAGAGGTCCATTAGAGTGGGGTCTGATGATGCCCTGTATGTCAGGCATAGATTTTCCCTCAAAAGCCGATAGGAGACAGAATACAGGGATAGAGCCTTGAGGCAGTCTGCAAAGGACATTTTACTTAAGCCCTGTACTCTTCTAGTGAGGAACGTCTGTGATATGCCTGGTTAGGTACATAACAAAGGGGAATTGTACTCAATGATGGGTCTGATGAATGTCGAATACAGTGGAACAATGACTTCCTTGGACTTAGATGCCATACCTTTGTTTATAAAATGTGCAACATAGAAGGATTTCCTCACTACTGTAGACATGTGATGGTCAAAGCCTAGATTACTATCAATGTGTGTCCCTAAGTCTCTGACTACTGGGTCAACTCTAAGGGGTGTGTTGTCAATATGATAGTTACCAGGGGTGGATGACTTACTGAAGGATACTATTATGCACTTCTTGACATTTAGTTTTAGTCCTTGGCTCTGACACCAGTTGTTTGTCTGTGTCAGCCACTCCTGGAGAACATTTGTGTCAGTGTGGGATTCAATGACAACTCCTAATTTGCAATCATCTGCAAATTTAGTCAGCCAGAGACCATTGACATTGGCCTTAACTGCAGAGAAGTAAATGCCAAAAAGGATCAGGCCAAGGACTGATCCCTGAATACGCCACGTGTAACTGGTCTCTTTGTAGTTCTAACTTCGGGTCCTGCCTCTGGCTATCCACCGGGTGATGTACAGGTTTGTACCTAACCTCTTGAGTTTGTCAGCAATGCCAGAGTGGGATATTGGGTCAAATGCCTTGGCCAGGACAAGATAGGTAGTATGAACCGATTTGCCCTCATCCATTGCTTTGGTGACCTTTTCAAAGAAGTCCATCAGGTTGAGTAGGCATGATCTGACCTTGATGAAACCAAACTGGGTCGGTCCAGTGTCTGGAGGTTTACTATATCACTACTGATCATTTCCATGATAATTCTTTCCATGGCTTTACATATAAGACTAGTGAGACTTATGGGATTATAGTTTTCGGGGTCTGTAGATGGGCCACCTTTGTGCAGAGAGATTACTGTTGCAGTTTTGCATTCATGCGGTACAAAGCCTCTTTGGAGACTATAGTTAATATCAATTCCAGAGGCCTTGATAGGTCATGCTTCATGCTATTTAGAAGGCATCCTGGGATACTGTCTGGGTGCATTGATGCAGTGTTCTTGGCTTTAGAGAGAGGATTAAGGACCTGTTCCCTAGAGATAGCAGGGGGAGTTACATTTGATGATATTTCCTGAGGGAAGGTTGAGAGGAAGAGAGGAGTAAAGTTGGAGCAGAATTATCGGCCAGTAGGTTTGCTGTATCTTCTGGCTCAGTACAGCTGGCTCCATTTACAATGAGATCTACACACAAATTGTGTTTCTGATATTTTTAACTTAATTGAAGACGATTTTGTGGTTATCTTTCACCTGGGTGGCTATTTTACCACATAGTTCAATAATCCTTCCACAAATTTCAAAAGCTACCCCTCTGCTCAGTGTCAGACCAGCTGAGGATGGAATCTACCCCTTGTTTTCTGGGCTATGAAAGACATTTTTCTCTATGAGACCTTCTGCAGCATACGGATGGTAGGACTAAACCACATGATATCTGTAGCAACAGTAGCAAACACCAAGTGTACAACTCAGCAAGGTACTTTGACGTGTATGGGAAGTCTTGTTCCAGAGATGGGACAGCCTCTGGCAGGTTTTGTTGATGTATCATGTCGCATATTAGATTTAGGCTTTTCAAGCTCTCATTCGATCAGGGAGAAATCCAGAAATAATCAGGGACAATCTGGGACACTTGTAAAATATTAGCAAAATTAGCTTGAGGGATTGACAGAAAAAGACAATGTAAATTAATATGCAGTTAATGAGCAGAAATAAGTCTGTAACTGCTGTAACAACTATCATTATTTATTAAGTGCAGTTCACCACCTTTTTTTCCAACAGTTGCCAGTTTTAAGAGGGACAGACCTAAAATTTGAGTCAAAATCAGGGACAGATAGGTATGTTTAAAAGGAACATGACAATGGCATTAAATATATGTAAAGCGGCTGCTTGCAAATTGCATTATTAATTTGTAAGACAAGGAAATCTTACAAAAGAAACGCAAACCCACACCCATCTAGTTCCCGAAACCACACATTGTAAAGAATGAAAACACCCGAAACGCTCTAAATCAAAAACTTTACACTTTTTTCCTACACCACCCACAAACACGTGGTAATATATTACTCCACAGCCTATGAGCGCCACTATATGAAACATCTGTGACCCTCCAAGCTCTGTGAGAAAAGTACATTGCATGTTATATCCGTGACTTCGTTTCGAGTGCAATCTTTATGTCTACCTAACGGCATGAAAATTTACTTTTGTTGCTCGATCCGGGGTGGTCGTGATGATGTTAAATTTTACGGAGCTATTGTACAATGGATAAAAGGCATAGGCACTGTTTTGACTGAACATGTGAGCCGGCCTGAGCTCACAGAGAAAGGTATGGAATACACGGTTTTTACATTTTGACTTTACTTGCTAGCGACCTGTATTCTTGAGTAGCATAACTAACATCAAAACAATTTTCTGAAAGTTTTTTTTTTGTTTAGTTGCCCGACTCGTACTATACATTTAAATATGTAGCGCATATGTTTTGCGTCACTGCCGTTGTTTGCTCAGTGACGGTTTTTTAAATGTATATATTATTTATTTTACATCTGTTAACCTGGAAAGTCCGACTGGACGCACAGCGAAGGCTCTGGGAGAAGAGCTCCAGTAATTGGAAAGTCAAAAAGCTTTACATAAAAAAGTGAAAACATTTGCATAATTAAAAAAGCATAGAATAAAATACTCTCTATACACGCAGTACGAATAGTAAACGTTTGCATAAATAATAGTAGCAATGGCAAAAGAAAAACGTTTGGTTTCCGACTAAGTATCAGATGCAGTCATGCAGAGTATTAGTAGTGGGGGTATTCTGGGGAAACTAAGATTGAAAATATAGAGTTTGGAAAGATTGGGATGCATACCTTTCAAATGTTCAACTCGTTTTTTATTTATACTTGTTAACTGAGATAGAGAAGTGACCTGTCAGTTCTCTACTCCAGTTAACACTAAGGAAACTGATCGAGGAGCAGCACAGTGGCAGGCGGCTGCAGGTAGCGTTGTTACCTCACAGCAAGAGATTTCCCAGTCCGATTGGTTGTTGCAGTGCCTTTGTGCATAGTTGGCAGGTCCACTTCGCCCTGTGTTCGCATGAGTTTCATCCGGGTGATTCAGTTTCCTCCCATACTCCAAAGACATCCATTTTGGGTTGGACATCTTAATTGGCCGGAGAGTTGAGTGTGTAGTGTGCAAGAGCCATCTGGCGGTGTAAATCTAGACTTTAGATGATTGTTACCGTTTAACTGACACCCCGAACCAACGTACAAAAATTGGAAAAAGGGGTTGGGGATGGATTGGATAGAGAACTGATCTGTGACTTACATCTCGACCTCTTAAGCAAGAAATCTGGAAAAGCCATAAAAATGGGGGGGGGGGGATTTTTAAAACATTACTCTTACAAACTTAGAAAGCTGACAGAATATTAGAACGAATTTTATAAATCGTATGAAGTCAAATACTTAAATATGTGTCATTATTTTCTGACACTGAATTATCTGTCAAAGTCACAATTTTTGGCAAAACATCGAAAATATAAGGAAAAAATCTAGAATTCTGCAAAAATCTGGACAGTTAAGAGGTATGTCAGTCGGTGACCTGCTCAGTGTCACACATTTAGGCAACTGATGGTGAGGGTAATCAATCCATAGATTACTGGAAACCGCTCCTTACATATCTGTGCCAACTGCAGCATTAACTTAGAACTCACAATGAACAAAACATGCTGGAGGGCTAGGTTCCTGACCCAGAGACTCCCCAGACTCTGGAATAGACTGCCCATACATGTCAAGCAGAGTGCCTCTTTGGCCCTCTTCAAAAGGAACCTTGATGATTGGATGGGAGATAGGAAATTCATCCGGGGGATCACGTCAGTTGGCCTGCTAGACAGGGAGGGGTCCAGGGAAGTAAATACTGTGGGAAGAAATAGCCAGGGAATTGTTATGGCTAGGCTTGTATAGGCTCTAGGGCCGATAGCCTAGTACCAACCTATGAACCTGTGAAAGATCAAAAAAAGAGAATGTGAATTAACATGCATCTGCTGAAATAAAATAAATCTGCATCTGTAAGGATTGTCGTTATTTATTAATAAGGCTCTAACCCTTTTTCTCCCCAAATAACTAGTCAGGAGGGATAGAGCAAAATCCTGAGTCAAAACTCAGGAAAAGCTGAAAGGTCTGTTTAAGTCATAGGCCTCAGTCTTTCTTCTCCAGAAAGTGGAACACTGTCTCTCATAATGTTAAACAAGTAAGCAAAATACAAAAACTTAAACTTTTTCAACTAGGGTGCTCACAAGATGATTAATGTGTTAATTGTTCAGTGTTGATGAATTAATATGATTGTTTTCTATGCCAGCGATATTAGTAAAAATATGTTAACATTGAATATGTGACGATGAATATGTGACAAAACCTTACTATGGAACTTTAAGGAACGTGGACATTTTAGACTCAAAATGAAAAGCATTCCTCATGATGAGGTGCACAGTTCCTCCTTAACCCAATTCAAGTGCAACTTGGACATTTGGATGGGAAACCAAAAATGCATCTCTGGTTTGGCACCCATGTCTCTAATGGACACAGGCAATATGTAAATGGTTCCTCTCCCAGGCCCATGCTTACACTTATCAAGGCTATCTGAACTTGTCAGAGATTTGGGATGCATGACTAGGCTTAAAAAGGCCCTTGTGGTCATTAGCCTAGTAAACCTCTATGAACTTAAGGTACAGTTGGTTGAGAGATGACTGATTTTAAGCTTCTAGATGGTGGGACAAAAGGTTCACATGACACAGTAATCTCAATAGCTTTACTTCACATAAGGACTGAAATTTTGTTCAGTAAGTAAGCACTACCTTTGACTTACCTTATGTGGGATCCACACTCTTGTACTAAGAGCAGTAAGTCATGTTTTTTCTGAAAAATGTATACTGAGCGTTTATAAACTGTGTGCTTCATACAGTAACTAAAAAATAGACTTTTAAACAGCCTACCAAACCTAGAATATTCAGGTGCAGCAGGCTGATTTAAAATTGTTGTTTTTCATAAGGTTCATGTCTTCATGCTAGGCTAACTGGCCATGTGTGCCAGTTTCAGCCTAGCCAGTTATTGTCTGCAACTTGACTGTCTGAGGAAAGCTTGGTGCTAGCTCAGTTGGGTCAGTGAGTAATAACATCTAACATCAAGATGCTTTCACTTTGATGTGGCAAGTAATGGTATCTGAAGCTCCAGAACGGCCAGTAGTTCTTTGTGTCATAGACAATGGATTATCCATTGGTTCAGTAGCTTAGTCAGACGTTTTCTGCTTTTCCTGTATACTTGTATATCAGGAATTGGCAGCAGATACAGTCATGGGTACTCTGTAAATCTAATTACAGTATTGACATACTAAAATCTTGACTTTGGTCTAGTTTCATTCTTACTCAGTTTCCTTTTTGTAAGACTGAAATATTTTTAGGTGATCATTTGTATTTATTGTTATGTTGCCAGCCCAGCTATCTGGAATTTTGTAAATAATTCTTAGGTGATCATTTGTATTTATTGTTATGTTGCCAGCCCAGCTATCTGGAATTTTGTAAATAATTCTTAGGTGATCATTTGTATTTATTGTTATGTTGCCAGCCCAGCTATCTGGAATTTTGTAAATAATTCTATGTCATTTGTGAATATTGATATGTTTTATACAGAACTGTATGTTATGTGTATGTTAAACTGCTCATACAAAAGTATCTGAACATGGTTTGCACAGCACTGAGCTTCAAAGCTATATCCAGAAAATAAGTTGAAATTAAAGTCTTTTACTATTGTGCTATAAAAGTTAGTTTCAATGCAGCAAGGAGGCAAGATGTCTAGAACTAGGGTGCCTTCTCCATTATTTTGTAAGTGTTTTATTGGGTTTTTTTTGTCCTCTAGCAGGTGCAGACATCTGAAGGCTATGTATTTTCAAAGAGAGTTGCTAAATTCTTTTAGTCTCTGACAAAAGGTGTTTAGCTTGGAAACTGAAGTCAGGTGGCAAAAAGTGATGTCATCCAAACTAACCCATCAGTAATATTTGATATTAATTTAAGAACTCTCTCAGAGAGAGACTGTGCATTTTGTATTTTGTCTTTGACCTGGAAACATTCACTCATCATCACCATCTGCACTTGGCTTGCTCAGTGAGTAAGATTTAGGGAACAGTATCTCTTGGATATATATAGGAATATAGTAAAGATTAATTTGTTTAGATGTTTTCTGTATTTATTTGAGACTGTCCTGCAATGTTAAATTTCCTGTGATTTTGAACTCTGAAAGTTACTGTGTTGATTTATTGAGTATTTTCTTGTTCTTTTTCATTATTTATTATTAAATATATTTAAACCTATCTTTGTGGCTGATATTTGTGAGACATAGTTAAACTCTTAAAAGTACTTGCATATGTATTTGGTGACACTGTACAGGCCACTCCAATAGCCGTGCAAGTCGTGGTCTGACTACCATTTGGATTAATAGTAACATTACACAGTAGGATTGGACACCCTTTGTTAAGGGCCTTAAAAGTAGCTGATAAGTGTGGTTGGTGTTAATGAGAATTACCTTATAGTCTGGGCAGAAGGGGGCATAACTAGTAAACCTGTGCCAGCCTTTCACAGGCATGTGTGCGTGTGTTTGCATATAAATCAAATCTCAAAGTGTGTGTGTGTGTCCACTACTTGGGCAGGGACACAAAACACTGGCTGGACAGAGAGGGTTCTGGAGGTTTTGGCTTGCCACTCAGCTGAGATCTCAACCCTGAAGCTGTGCCAGTGAGGATATTGGGAATCTGGAGAAAGAGGGAGAAATCGGCCCCATCAGCCCCAGACTGACTGTGATCTCTCTGTGTTGTTAAGGAAAATTGCACTTTACTGTGTGTGTACTTGTCATCCTCCCTGTGTGTACATCCCCTAGCTGTTGCCAGTGGTGAGGATTGAGACTCCTTCATTACTGGGTCAGGGCAGGGACGTCACAGTTGTAATGCCCTTCGTAAATCAAATAGCTTGCTTATTGTCAGGTATTATTCTCTCACTTGCTAATGAGATTTTTTTTTCTTTCATTCCACTTGTCTCTTGCTTTGATCGTATGGGATTGTCTCCTTTTTTCTGACTTTGGTTTCTAAATTTATTGAATACTTTTTTTTTCTAGGTTTATTTCCCGTTGTGCCTGCTGACCATCAACTTCCCCATATCAGACGTAAACAGATTTGTTCCTTTATTGATTCATAGATATTCCAAGGCCACTGAGTTCCATGACCATTCTTGTCTTGCCACTGGTGTCCCTCAGACGGCAGTGTCTTCTTTCTCCAGGAAGGCCATTCTGGGCAGTTCTGGAGTAAATTTATGGATACCCATCCAATTATCTTGTTTTCGTTTAAAGGAAGATAGTCACACTGCTTAATATATGGGTGAAGTTTATACCAGAAATTTGTGAGGCACTGGATTATAAACTTGTCCCCTACATCATGTTTTATTTATTTCTTCATGAAGATTTAGGTCCCTGGTTCTAGTATTCATGAGGATGTTGGACTTCCAGTGAAACAAGAGGTCCTGGGCAGTCAGGTCTCTAATGACTTAGTAAGTGAGACAAAGATCACCACACAAAATTGGGTAAGACACTGAATAAATGCATAAAGTTTCCAGCCTGTTTTTGGTAGCTCATGAACGTAAGGCCTATGTTAATTTTGATTAGAAACCTTTGGGGTCTTTCTAATTATTTATGTTTAGTGAAATAAATCCAGAGGGGGTGTTGTATTCAGTTGGCATAGTCAGTTCTGAGTATAAAGGAGTGATTATCTCTTGAGACCTTAATGATATTATGTTAGCAATTAGCTGGCCTAAATATAAGGATTTCCTGACACTATTTTTACATTATGGTCAAAAGAGAGGGAGCTGTCAACCCAAGCATGTAGGTTCTTTACTACATTTTCAGTTTGTGGAGCTGTGTTATGTAGACAGTACGGTAGAAAAGGTTGTCTACCAAAAGTGATGACTGTACACTTTTCAGCATTTAGTCTGAGCTCAGTTTTAAAATACAAAGAGATTATTAGGGCAGGTTTATTCTGGAGGGATTGGATGTCATCGAGTGACTTAACAACAACCCCCATATTGCAATCAACTGTAGAATTTGTTAGCTAGAGATCTTGGCTCTTTGCTTGGAAATTTGAGAAGTAAATACCAAAAAAGGAGACCCCTGAGAGACACTGCTGGTCTCCTTCACACTTTCTGCTGAGGCACCTACAACTTGCCCAGTGTAGGTTCTGTCTTTCAGCCAGTTTACTGTCCATTTCATTATATATGGATTGACTTTTAAAGCATTTAGCTGTTGTATGATACGGGGAATGGTGTCAAAGGCCTTATTCAGGTCAAGAGTCAATGCATGTACTGCTTGGCCACCATCTACAACCTCCTTAACTCTTTCAAGAAATTTACTAGATTCAATAGACAGGGTGTTTTTAATGCTCAGTAGCTCAACAGTTAGCACCTTCACCTTTGGTTCATAGGTTCATAGGTTTATACTAGGCTATCTGCCCTAAGGCATTTATAAGCCTAGCCCAAATTATTGTGGCTTACGCCACCCCTTATATGAAAAAATACTGTGCCCATTAGTTTGTTGTGCCTCTGTCCAGCAGTGACCCAGAGATGATTCCCGGGGTAAACCTACGATCTCCCATCCACAGGTCTAGATTTCTCTTGAACAGAGTCAGCGAGGTGCTCTGCCTCACATGGACCGGGATTTTATTCCACAGCATAGGGAGTCTCTGAGTGATAAATCTATCCCTCCAGCACGTCCTATTTATATCCGTGCTAAGGTTTAAGTCGCTTGCTCTAGTGGTTTTGGTGGATTTGGATTTTTTGAGGTGGAGCATGTCCATTAATTCCGGGTTGGACATGGCCTTGTATGTCAGGCACATGTCACCTATGAGCAGACGGTATGCGACTGAATAGAGCTGGAGTTTCTTCAATCTGGCAGCATATGACAGATTTTGGAGTCCCTTTATCCTTTTGGTGAGGAACTTTTGGGGTCTCTCCAATTGCTGCAGATGTCGGGTGAGATACATCCCGAATGGGGCATTGTACTCGATCATTGGTCTGATAAGTGAAGAGTACAGGGGAACAATGACCTCACTAGATCTGGATGTGAATCCCTTCATGATCAGGTGGGCAATGTAGAAGGTCTTTCTAACCACTTTAGCAATGTGAGTGTCAAAAGAAAGGCCACTGTCAACCTGGGTCCCCAGGTCCCTGATAACCTCTTCTGTGCTTAGTGGATTGCCACCTATATGGTAGCTTGGGGTTACCTTGTTTTTCCCGAAGGGTATGACTATACATTTTTGGCGTTTAACTTCAGGCCATGGCTCTGGCACCAGCTATCTGTTTCCGTGAGTCCCTTCTGAAGGATATCAGTGTCCGATGCACTTTCCACTATGGCCCAGTTTGCAGTCATCTGCAAACTTTGTCAGCCAAAGTCCTCCCATGTTGGCCTGTACTTCTGAGAAGTAGATGCCAAACAATAGGGGCCAAGGACCGAGCCCTGTGGGACACCACTTGTGACCGGCTTGGAGTCTGACACAGCGCCAGCAACTCTAACCCTGTGGGTTCTGTCCTTAAGCCAGTTTGCAACCCATCTTGTGACATATGGGTTTACATTTAAGCTGGTAAGTTTTTCTACAATACCCGAGTGGGGTATTGTGTCGAAAGCCTTTGCAAGGTCAAGGTAGGCTGTATGGACTGCCTTTCCTCATCAATGGCCTTGGTGACTATTTCAAGAAGTCGACCAAGTTCAAAAGGCATGATCTTCCCTTGACAAAGCCAAACTGGGTCGGGTCCAATGTCTGCAAGTCCCCTATATCTTTGTTTATGAGCTCCATTTTGATCCTCTCCATAGCTTTGCAGACTAGACTTGTTAAGCTTATGGGGGCCTAATTACCAGGGTCCGTAGAGGCCACCTTTGTGGAGTGGGACCACAGTTGCCGTCGCCACTCCTTGGGCACGTATCCTGTGGTAAGGCTGAGATTAAACAGCTGCCTTATGTGCGGGTTTAATTCCTCATTTAGCTCGTGTAGCACACAGCCGGGGACACCATCCGGTCCCATTGATGCTGTGTTTTAGCTTTAGAGAGAGCAGCTTTCACCTGCGCATTTGAGATGTCCGGGAGGCTACACTCGGCTGGGATAGTTATCTCTCCTTTAGGGGAGAGGGGGTGAAGTTTGCACTGAACCTGTCTGCCAGTATGTTGGCAATGTCTGTGGGTTCAGTGATTTTTGTATCATTTTGGACTAATTCTGAGCATATCTGTGAGTTTCCACCCAGGTTCCTAACATAGCTGAAAAGGCCTTATGATTGTCCTTTGAATCCATGGCAATTTTTCTCTCAAAATTGGCCTTAGTTGATTTTATGAGTGCTCATAATTTTTACTAATAATGATCAGGGTGACTTCCCTTTTATGGATTTTGTTCTATCATGTAATAGCTTTCTCCTCTTATTGTAAAGTTTGTTAATGGCTGGGGTCCACCAGACTGGACGTTTGCCCTTTGTGGAAAGAGTCTTGGTTTTATTTGGGATTGCCTGATCCATGCAGTCCTGGAGGTGTTCATAGAAGGCATTTGTAAGGGCTTCCGCAGCTTGGGTTGTGGTTTCCTCTGACTCAGGGGCCTTGAAGGATACCACACCAGTCTTGAGTAGTGTGAAGTTTGCTTTAGAGAAGTTCTTCACTATGGTCTTTTTTGTTTGGGGTGGGGGCGGAATGTGGATTTCCAGTGAGATTAGTTTATGATCAGATCTCACCAATGAGGGATATACTTCGGTGTGGAGCATTTTGTCCCCATGTTTGTGACAATGAGATCTAGTATATTTTCTCCTCTCGTGGGAACAGTGACTAGCTGTTCCATGGCATTTGAATTTATGAACTCCAGGAACCGTTGGGCTAGAAAGTTAGGGCTTGAGTAATGTTCCCAGTCTATATTCGGGTAGTTGAAGTCACCCAATATGATGGTGTTTGGAGATACATTTATACCCTCCAGTGTCTTCAGGAAGGCTGTGTGGGGTTCCTGAGTTTGAGAGGGTGGCCTGTAGCATGCTACAATTTGTAGAGCAGTTTTGCCTATTGTTAGTTGCACCTGGATGGTTTCCGAGCTTCATGCGTTGCCACCAACCTGGAGGTGTGAGTATCCTTTATGAATATGGATACACCCTCCTTTTGTGGAGTGGTCCGGGTTTTGGGGCGGGCATGATATGAGGTAAAACCTAATGGTGCCGGGTGCTCTCAGGAGCCTTGAACCAGGTTTCAGTTACAGCACAGACATCGATGTTCTCCATACTGAGAAGGGCCTCGAGTGCGTGCATTTTGAGATTTAGACTTCTGGCATTGAGCAGCATTACCCTCAATTTCTTCCCATTTTTGTTTTCTAGGGTGGTAGGTTTAGAATTTGAGCCTTGCCTAAAAAGGCACTATGGGGTGGCAAGAGCCTTAGCCAATATCCGAATCCCAGGGTGACAGGTGCAAGCCGTCCCTTGAAGCAGCGTGGCTTGTCAAGCATGTCATCCCAGGCAGACAGACACTGGATCCCCTTTGAATGACACCAGACATTAAGCCAATTGTTAAAGCTGATCATCTTGTCTCTATATTGTGGCATCATTCTTGGTGAAGGAAGGATACTGCTCAGGGTTAGGGTCATACCTGCCTGGGCTACATAATCAGAGAGCTCCTCTGTCTCTTTTCATGCAGTCCAGGGAGGTCGTCTCAGGTCGTTCACACCAGCATGGACAATGACTGTGTCATATTTGTACTTGCTGTGGAGTGACCCGAGTGCTTGTGTTATGTGGCGGATTCTAGCGCCCGATAGGCAGCTTACTGTGACCCTCTCCTTGTTCAGCCTGGTGAGTGGGACGTCAGTGTGTCTGACTATGGAGTCACCTATGACAAGTATGTTTGGTGTTGTATTTGGCCTTAAGGGCTGTGACTGCTTTGCACACTGCTTTTGTGGTTTATGTGTTGCTTGTGGGGTGTCTTGAGGTAGCAGTTGTTTGGGTGTCTGCTTTGGAGGCCTCTGCTGTTTAGGTAAATTTTTACTCAGAGCCACCGAGTATGTCTTTGTGTGTTTATGTGTTTGATTCAGTGTGCTGCAAGGTTAGATGGCTGTGGGTTCTATTCCCATATCAGGTAGTTGGTTTAATTTTTCCCACACCGACGCTGCAGTGAAGTACAAGAAGGTACTGTACTCTTGAGTGTGCCATTGTTAAAATGAGATATCAGACTGAGGCCCCATCTGCCTGAACTGATGTAACTTAGCTGGATGTAAAGGATACCATGGCACTTGTAAAAATAAAGCAATCCCATACTTTCTTTATAACTTAATAGAATACATACTTTACAGTATTATACATTCTTATTGCACATTTTGCATTTTCACTTGTTCCATCATCATAAGTCAATTTAAACTAAAACCAAAATGCAGTTCTTCCTCCCTTTTACTTCTTGCGTTCCTCTATTTTCTCCACTGTTTTTTTCAAGATTCATCTTCAGATTTCAGCTAATAGAGCTTCATTCTCTTTTTTGTTATACAAGAATACATCACACCTTCTTTTCCATAATATACACATTGTATACACATTGCCAGAAATAATATATTATCATATTTATCAACATCACATTTTCTTACATTTCATGCTTTCTATTTGGTATTGTCTATATTTAAATTTCTGAAAACTTTCCATTTATATTCATTATTATTTTTTTATAAAAATGTGTTTTTTACACTCCAGTGTTTCATAGTTTCTTATTCATTACACTTTGTTGCATTACCTTAGATTTTATTTTACCTTTAACTAGTAATTTATCTAATAAAATTCTCTACAAAACTTTCTCACTTCTTAAAAATTAAAACTTTTCTGTCTTTCGTAGCATTTTTTTTTTTCATCTTTTAATTTTTCCATGGGTATATCAGATAATGGTATAATACACTTTTGGAAAACTATTCTTTTCTATCCCCACTCAGCTGCATCCATTTTTATATTCCATACTCTAATCTTATTTACGTATTCATTTTCCTCTGTACATTCCTTTTTCTTTCATAGGTTGGTACTAGGCTGTCGGCCCTAGGGACTATACAAGCCTAGCCATAACAATTCCCTGGATATTTCTTCCCACAATATTTACTTCCCTGGACATTTCCATACTTCTTTACATTTATGAATCAAAATTCCCCCACCATTTTCTTTCTCTCTTTTTTTTGTGCGTTTATCATTACCCAAAATAAGTGCATTGATGCTAAGTACACCACTGGATTTTTTTAGATTTTAATCGCATTCTTATTTTGTCCACCACAAGAAAAGTTGAGATGTGAAAAGCATAGTTTTGCTGATTCTCGTACTTGTTTGTTATTTTAATAAACTGTTAAAAGTAGAAACACTGGCCAGTTCGTTTTTTCTTGTGGTGGCCAATATTCATTTTTGCATTGTGGATTCACATTCTTATTGTTATCATTTATCACCCCTCATTTTACTGGATTTAGTCTTGAAGCTCAAAAAAATCTGAAGTAAGTTTCCCATATTTTTCCCATTCAGGTAGGAGACGTATATACCCCAAGTAGGCCAACTTTCCTATAACATATGTGTTTAACATGCATACTTTTTGAAATTATTGATAAAAGCTACTCCACAAAGGTAGTAACCCTTTTTATTTTGTCCATAATCTCTCTCTCTCTCCATTGACTTTCATAGTGTACAAATTACACCCCAAACCTTTATTTCCTTTCTTGTAAAACATATTCCACCTAATCTTTTAATATCACCAGGTCTTTTACAGTTCATCTTATTTAACTGTAATCCAACTGTTTTCATATCTCTTCTATTCTTATTACAATTTCACTTATTTATCCATTATTTTTCCTATAAGGACCAAATCATGTGTGTGTCAAAAATTAGGCCTTTTCCATCTCCATTCTTGCTTGTTCCATCTCACACATACACATTTGTATTATTGTATTCATAGCCAAACAAACACACACATACTCTATGGGCATCCCTGCTTGTTATCCCTCTTGTAATTGTTATTTCTTGCCTTATCCACCCATTTACCATAATTATCACCTATGATTTTTATAACTTTACTTGTTCCTTGTCATACCTCATAAGCTTCTAAAATTTTTTCTCATTGTGTCACAAAAGCTTATGCTGTGCCATGTTAGTAACGTTTTTATTTTTTAGTGTTATCTGAAGCACTTCTTTCATTATTAACACTTCTTTCACTTAATTTTTTGCATTCTGTAAGTACCATCCCATATAACCTCATCCAAAATGTTTTTCCATCCTTTTTTGTAATATTTTCATAAAAGGCAATTTATGAAAGATTGCATTTCATAATCGGTACTACCTTAATTGGCCTCCAATTCTTTGTATCTTTTCTTTCATCCTTCTTCCATATAAATTGTTACCTCAACAAAATCTGTTATTCTTTCCTTTCTCCACTCATTTATTGTCTTTATCTATTTAAAATCCTTGTGCTAAATCTTCTTTTCTTAAACTTTTCTAGCACTTCCTTTCTAATGTCTTCTTCTTCTTCTTCTAGAAATGTACACACTTTCAGATATTCATTTAACTTTCTTCTGTCATTGTTCTTTTACTTCTACTAGTACTTCTTTCTCATAAATCTTACTTCCAAAATTTTCCATTGTCTCACGTCTTTTGTTTTACCTCACCTTTTTATCTCATATTACCTCATTCTTTCCTTCTGTTTTTAACTTCATTCCTTAAATAAGATGAAATATCCTCTTTCTTTTTAAAAAATAATGTTAATCAGCATTTTGACTTTTTCTATGTTCTTCACATTTAACTATATTTCACTACTTTACTGTGTTCTGTTTCATTATCATATCTGTATATTATTTCTTTAAATTCCTTATTTTGTTCATCCTCGTTTTCATTTCTGTATAAACATTTTTTTATGTTTTAGTTTTATATACAGCACACTATGTCCATATACAGAATGGTCTGATTGTTATATGATGATGCAAAAGTCTTTTTCTTTCTTGTCTAGTTATGTCATTCATTGTGAAATTTGTATCTCTCAATCTCTGTCCATTCTTTTAATTATTTGTATTTCTTCCTCAAGTTTGGTCCATATTGTTCTGTGGTCAAAAGATTCAGATATTTCTACATGCCACTCTATTTCTTTCATGGCTTTTGAGTATAATATGTAATCAATTTTAGTCTTCAAACTTCCCCTTTTACATGTCCATCCTTCTTCCTTTCCTTCCTTTAAATCTCCACTTTTTACTGTCCCTGCTAGCATCTTAATATCCTGTGCTGTTTTTTCCTTTTATAAATTGCTGTTAAAATCCCCTACCACCACTGTGGACATATTCACAAATACACACACTTTTTATCATTGCAAACTTTTTTTTTTCTGCCTGCCATTTTAATAGATGCATACATTGCCACTAGTCTTCTACACCTTTTTCTTCATTCATGTATCACGTGGTATTATAATTATGGCATGTAACACTTTTATCGTATCATTCTGTATCAAAATTCCTGTCTCGGAACATGTCTTACTTTCTACTCACCAAATAATCTTTCTTCCCATGTTGCTTCTTCTCTCCCTTTTTTCTTCACTGTTGCATCTGGTATCCAACAAACAGATTCATTCTTATTTTATTTATTTATTTTTTTTTGTATCGTTCAACTACCAATGAATGTCTAATGTCATTTAATTTAAAATTTAATGCCAAACTCCATATGTCGTCGTTTTCCCTTTTTGTTTTTATTTTCCTTCTCATAACTGTCTGTCCTACTGTTATTTTATCATTCAGTTCTTGTTCTTCCCCTGTCTCCAGATCTCCTCTTTCTTCTTCCTTAACCTCTAGAATTCTAAATCTGTGTTCTTCTTGGATCATAATTTCATCATCCTGAATCATTTCTTCTCTAACCATATTCTCATTCTCTAATTTTTCTTTGTTACTCGCTTCCCTTTAACACATTCTTTTTAAACATTTTTTTTAACGTCTTCCATTTGTCTTTCTTCTGAATGTTCATCTTCATCTTCTCTTTCCGTTTCCAGTATGTGGCAGTCGTACCACAAATGTGTAGATTCTTTACATCTTCTGCAGAATGATTTTCATTTTCTTACATTATGTTCCCGCTGCCCACATTCTCTCTACCTTTTATTGCAGTCTTGTAGTATGAAATCATTTTCATCACTGCAAAAATAACATGTTTTCAGTAACTGCAATAACAAAGAAACCCAGTCTTGCCATTCACAATAATAGTTTTTGCTTTATGCCAAAAGTTCCCTTCATTAACATCCATTGTTACCCACACTTCCCATCACCAGTCCACATTCATTTCTTCATACATATCTATGTCCAAAGTTCTAAACTGCAGTTATTTTTACTTGTTGCCCCAAACTTCACAGTGATTCAGTACTTTGTTTTTTGTTTCCAATAAACCAACATTTTAAGATGTCACTTCAGAAAAATCTCCTTCCAAATAGATTAATGCCCTTATTCCTTTGATTTAATAAATCTGTCCGTAGTGTCATGTCTGTTAATACCGTCATTGATTTTACTTGTTATTTTTGGGTGGCCGCAGTGGTGCAGCGGTTAGTGTTGTCGCCTCACAGCAAGAGGCTCTCCGGTTCAATCCTCAGCTGGGGTGCCTTCTGTGCAGAGTCTGCATGTCCTCCCTGTGGTCGCGTGGGGTTCCTCCGGGTGCTCCGGTTTCCTCCCACATCCCAAAGACATGTTGTAGGTGGATTGGACACTCTAAATTTGGCCCTAGGTGTGAGTGCATGTGTGTGTGTGCCTTCTGTGGAAGGTTGGGTGCCGGGCTGGCAACTCAACACTGTAAAACTCCACTGCCAATCATGAGCAGACAAGGTGATCCGCTGTGGCGACCCCTAACCAGGAGAAGCCGAAAGAAGCAGATTCTTGTCATTGGGTGCCTTCTCTGCAACTGTCTACACACTCTTCTTCCTCTTTTCCTTGCCATGCTGCTTCTGCATTTGTCCTTCTGTCTTCCTTTACCAGCTTACCCAGTTGTAGATATAAACCCTTAAAATGGGCTACACCACCAGCTAGGAAGCCATTTAGCCACCCATGTACAGCCCCCTTTTTCCCATACACCTCTGAATTCACTTTACCGGCTATTGCTCCAGTCTCCGATTCCTCAATTGCATCTTCCTGCAAAACACCTACCATATCGTTCCATTTTGCTTCATTGTCATCATGGTTTATCAAATCGACTAACAGTGCTGTCATCAAACCTCCAATTTCTATCTCGATAACCATTTCCTCTTCTTTTCCTTCCATCAAAGCTTTCCACCTGCTTCTCATTCAGTCTCCATCTCACTCCTCTCTGTCTGGGATTTCTGGAACTGCAGTAGCAGCCCTCTGGTGACACTTCCCGCTCCAAAGAGTAGGGTGTACTTTATTAACATTTACATTAATTTTATTCCATATAAAAAGAAAACTTTGTCAGCGATTTGCAATTTTTTACATTCATACTTAATAATTTTATCAGCACAAAAGAACTAAACAGTTCTACTTCTTTCATTCTTCCACAGCCATCTTCTTATTTCAGTGAATACAACATTCTCTTCCATTTGCTTGTTATACAAGAAATTCTTGCATCTCTTTTTCCAGGCCATGCATATTGTCACAAACAGTACTTTGTTCCATTTTTCAGTTTCACATTTGCTTACTTTTCATACGTCCCATATACTATTATATTCATATTGATACATTTACATTTTTCAAATCTATATTAATTTTTAAACTTCTTCCCAAGTGCTTTATTACTCCTTCCCAAATGCTTTATTTTTTAAATCCAAGAAACAATGTTTTGTTGTTTCTTCTTCGCTACAGTCAACACGTTTGCTTTTCTCCATCATCCTCAACCCCTTTTCCCATTTTTGCACATGGGGTGGGGGTGTCACTTCAACAGTGACAATCATCTCGAGCCAAGATTTACACCACCGGGTGGCTAGCCCTACACCACCTTATATTTCACATTTCTTTTCACTGGTATAAAATTCTCCATCAAAATCCTCTGCTTCACAAAAATTTGCAGAACTTTTTCTTGTGTCGTTATTGTCTTTGGTCTTCTGTTTTTTTAATTCCTTCCATGGGTACACTAAACATACTTTTTCTAAAATCACATGATACCATTCTTTCCTTTTCTTTTCCCATAAACCTCACGTACACGTAATATGACAATAAAATTACGGAATTTCTTTTTCTTCCATCCTGCCCCTTTTTGCTTTTCTTTTCCGTGTTCTCTTCCCATACATTTTTATATTTTTCAAATAGCATCTTGCTTATTTATTTTGCCTTTCTTTTACCTTTCTCATAACCCAAAAATAAATGCATAGATGCTAAATGCACCACTGATTTGTTTCTTTTTTTTTAATTCAAACCACTTTCTCCTTTTTATTTTAAATTGTCCCTCTTCTCATCAGGTTCAGCCTTGAGCACCAAATAAAGCTAAAAATTCTGTAATACCTCTTTTTCCATTTGCATGGGAAACCATCCCACTAAATATGCTATTTTGTCTAATAAATATTTAGCATGTATGTGTTTCTGAAATAAAAACATTTCCACAAAGCTAACATTTTTATTTGTTACAGTATCTCTTCCCATTGACTACTTAAAGGATTTTTGTCTGGAAACAGACTGCCCGCCTTGAGTGGATTACTTTCGAATACTTAGTAATGCTGTACAATTATATTTTTTTCTATTTATTATTTTTTGTTTTGTTTTGTTTTGACTTAAGACGAGTTTAAGTTCGCTACTTCTACTACTATTGTCTGATCTGATTAATATACAGTGATTAACTAGAAATATATGGACTGAAAATCTTCCACACAGAGAAGTTTCTTACATTTGTTTTTGGACCCACTACACTTTAGTGGGTTGTTTTGAAACTTCGGGGATACCACGGAGATTACTTTTTTTTTTTTTTTTTTTTTTTTCATTTATTATATTTTCATACTCGCCAAATGTCACTCTCAAAATCTTTATCCCTTTCTTGTGAAATGTGTTCCTTTTATTTTTTTATCTCGCCAAATCCCTTGCACTTCATTTTGTTTATTAACTGCTGACCAGCTTTTTAACAGCTTTTCAATCCTTATTACAACATCCATCCTTGTTTCGTTTTTTTTTTTCACCCCACTTTTTCCTCTTTTTCTACATGGGGTTGGGGGATCTTGTTAAATGTCGCCATTTCCTTTGATTTAATGCTGCACTCCTGCTTTCTTCGACACTCATGCCTGACTGTCACAGAACAAAATCATCTGCATACATATTGATTATGTCTCCTTCTATTTCACATATTGCCTCCCTCATTTCTTCCATGTATATTTGTACTCATGCTTTTGTTACTAATACAAATAAAAACATAGTCACTGGGTATCCCTGTTTTACTCCTTTCTTAATATATATTTTTTCCCAGCCATCCACTTATCATAACTTGTACCCATGACATTTCATAACATTTCTTTATTACATTGCTTCATTGTTCACTTTAAACACTTTAGCTTCATCACATGCTGTCAGTCTTGTTGAATGTCTCGTGTATCAAATGAGACACTGAGGCAATGTGATGGGTTCAAGTTGTTTATTGTACATAAACACACTCACATGTGCATCTCCAGTCATACCTGCATTCACTCTGGTTGAATATACAAAATGGCACTGATCTTGAACGTGCTTAGTAACTTTTATGCACATGCTGTCTATCTACGGTGGGTGATTAGGTACAATGCACACAATGATGTACATCCTCCCTGTCACATCAACAGATGGATTCAAGTCCAGGTAGCTGTGCATCTTGAAATGAGTTTGGAAATTCTACTCGATCTGGTCACAAAATCTTTGACCGGGTTTAGCAACAGGGACAGTCTCTGGGGATTCTTTCACAAGTGGAGCTTTGGGGATTACATCAGGATTATTTGAAGAAAGTACACTGTCTTCTGGAATTCGAACACGTTTAGGAGTCACTCTGAGAGAGAGACTCTCTGGCACAGCTAATCTGCTGCATCAGGGGTTTGGCGACTGGCAATAAGTGTCTTCAATTCCTTCAGAAATCCATTCCATCAGATTGTATGATGTAAGATCTCCGTTCTTTGCAAAGGTTTTTGATGATACCCACGTGGTCATATCCTTTACATGTTTGCATTCTCACAAATTCTCCTTGTCTTAAGTCCAGAAAACCTCCTAGAACCATTTTCATAGTACAACTTTTGTGGCTCATGTTTTTTTCAAAAGTTGAGCCATGACCATTCTGTTGTTCATTACATTTGGTACTAACAACTATTTACTGATTTGGTAAAGTTTTTCTCGTCTGTCTGGACATTAAGCAAATTATCTTGAGAAATGTTTCTGAGCTTGAGTACGTTAAGGGAAACATTAGTACTATCTCTGTCAGATTTCTCAGAAAAATGTTTCGCACTTTGAACTGCACGCTCAGCCAATCCATTGGACTGTGGATACTCAGGAATACTAGTAACACAGACAAAGTCCCAAGACTCGGCAAATTTCTTGAACTGCTAATGTGTAAACTGTGCACCATTGTCAAAAATGACTTTGTGCAGACTACCATGGACAGAAAAATGTCTCTTCAATTTCGTAATGACAGTGAAAACAGCATGTGTCAGGACTTCAGAAAAGATATGTGGCCAAACCAGATATGGAAATAAGGTACACAAGGAAAGCTGGTTGTGGAATGCAGAAGTCGAGGAAGTCATCAAAAGAAAGGAGTGCAGGAAGAAGTGTGTGAGAGAAAAGACTGACCAGGCTAGGAAGGAATACTGGTTGGCTAACAAAGAAGCTAAGAAAGAAGTTGCAAGAGCAAAGAATTGGGCATCTGAGGCAGTCTACCAACTTTTGGTATGTGACTCAGTAAGGTGCACAAAGAAACTATATCAGATTGCAAGGCAAAGACAGAAAACTAAAGAAGATAGTCAGGCACCCTTCATAAGGGATGCCAGCAACAACCTGCTCACTAGTCCACAGGACATCAAAGGCAGACGGAAGGAGTATTTCCAGCAGCTTCTGAATGAAGAAAGACCCACAGAAAGTATACTGCCCCAGAAACCACCTATGATGAGAGAAGAAGAGGTGCTCACCTTAGAAGAAGTAAGAACAGCACTAAGGAAGATTGTCAGGGAACGCAGCAGGCTCAAATGAGGTCACAGCAGCAGGCTCAAATGAGGTCACAGCAGATGTGGTAAAGATGCTGAGTGAGATAGGGGAGAAATGGCTCCTGAGGGTACTAATAGCAGTGTGGAGAGAAAGGCATATACCAGATGACTGGAGAATAAGCATACTTGTGCTGGTGTACAAGAACAAAGGGGACATCCACAACTGTGAGCAGTACAGAGGCATCACTCCTACCACAGTGCATGAATGTTCTGGAGAGGGTGATTGATAAACGGATGTGCAGAGTAGTAGAATGTAAGATGGGAGACGAGCAATTCAGATCAGGATGCAGCACAATTGACCCAATGTTTCCACTGAGACAGATACTTCAGAAGAAACTAGAGATGATGTGAGAGTCCAGCTGGGCATTCCTAGACTTGGAGAAAGCATATGACAAGGTCCCAAGAAAGCTGATCTGGGCAGTACTGCGGTGTTTTGAAGTCCCAGAAACATTGGTAGAATTAGTGCAGGCTATGTACAAGGACCCAGTGACTCTAGTACGAACAGTGTTCGGTCTCTCAGAGGGGTTCCCAGTGGGAGTGGTTGTACACCAGGGTTCAGCTGCGAGTCCACTGCTGTTCATACTGGTGATGGACTACATTAGCAAGCAGGTTGGAGGGGACAGATCAACAAAGCTGCTGTATGCAGATGATGTGGCAGTACAGGCAGACTCTGAGCTAGAACTCCAGCAAAGGATAAGAGAATGGAATGCAAATCTGAAGGCACATGGAATGAAACTAAGCACAGATAAGATGCTGGTAATGGCAGCAAATTGGGGAAATCAGGAGAAGCTGAGAATAGAGATGGAGGGGAAGATAGTGGAACAAGCAAACAGCTTCATGTATCTGGGAGTAGTGGTTGAGGAGAAGGGTAGTCTGAATGAAGAGGTCAAAGCTTAAATCAGAGGGGCTGCAGCCAACTGGCATAGAGTATCTGGTGTAGTCTATGACAGAAGAATGCCAAAGAAGCTGAAAGGTAATGTGTACAAGACGGTGGTGCGACCAGTACTACTGTATGGTACAGAAACCTGGGCAGTAAAGACAGAACCGTTGAAGCTAGAGATGATGGAAATGAAGTGCCTGAGAAAGGTGGTAGGATGCACGGTGTGGGACAAACTAAGACATGACATGAGTAGAAGCCAAAGTAGCTCCGATTGCAGAAAAGATGAAAGAGAACAGATTACGGTGGTTTGGGCATATGTGTAGAAAAGCAGAAGACAATGTGGCGAGGAAGATTTGGGATAGACAGGAAGAAGGTAAGGGGAAGCGAGGACATCCATCAAAGACGTGGATGGATTGTGTGAAAGAAGATCTGCAACAGTCAGGCATGAGTGAAGAAGGCAGGAGTGTGGCTCTGAATAGAGAGAGTTGGCGACGGTTAACATGATACCCTGACCCCATGTAGAAAAATGGGAAAAAGGGGGCTGATGATGATAATTAGTGCTGGACATTAAGTTAGGAAGAAGGTCAATTTCAAACTTATTCGAGTAAGAGTCTACTAACACTTTAATGCTGATCATTCCATTTGAAAATATAAGTAGCAACCGTCCACCATGGTATTTAAGAAATCTGGTTTAGCTGAAGTGGTTCTTTTTGTTGATGCAATTTAGTACTGTTGCAAATTGAACATGCTAGAGTTTTCTTCTGTATATCTTTTGTCATAGAAGGCCAACATACTATGCCCCTTGCCCTTCCTTTGGTTGAATCAGTACCTGGATGGCCACAATGCAAAATTTTGATATATTCCTGTTGTAATGTTTTAGGAAGTACCACTTTAGGACCTTTCATGGTGATTCCATCTTCCGTCATGCTCTCATCTCTTTAAGGAAACTACATCTCTATGTCAAGTGGTATTCTGGTTTGGTGTGCTGGCCATCCTTGACTGATAAAATGTTGTAGCTTCCAGAGGTATGGGTCAGAGGTTGTGTGATTTCTAAGTTCATCAAGCCTTGATGACGAAAAACGTCTGACTTCCATGAGTTCAAAGTCTGCTGTTTCATTTTCTTGCTGCCCTGTCACTTGTCGGGGTGCACGTGACAAAGCATGAGCAAGGTAGAAGTATTTGTTCTTTTGTAAACAATATTGAAGTTGTACTTTTGCAATTTTAATATCATGCATTGCAATTGAGCAGGGGCTGTTTGCATTGGCTTTTTAAAAATTGTCACTAGTGGTTGGTGATCAGTTTCTATTTGGATAGGTCTGCCATAAATATAATCATTGAACTTCGAACATGCAAACACTGCTGCCAAAAGCTCTTTTCAATTTGTGCATACTGCATGTCATTTTGGGTTAAAGTTCTGGAATGCATAGGCTACTGGTATGCCTTTTTGAAGACATGTTTCACCAAGACCATATTTTGAAGCATCACACGAAAGAGTTACAGGTTTGTGAACATCATACTATATCTCAGTTTGAGTGGACTGGCAATTTTCTGTTTCAAAATATCAAATGATCTTTGATCTTGTTCCAACTAGGACCAATTTACATTTTTAAATATCAGGTCATGTAAGGGTGCTGAAAGCTCACTGAAGTCTGAGATGAACTTTCCTAAATAGTTGACCATACCAAGAAAACGCTGCAAAGAAGTGACATTTTCTGGAACTGGCATCTCAAGAATTACTGCTTGCTTAGATGGATTTGGTTATAAGCCAGAACTGAAATGACCCACATAAGTAACTTTTTTCAGTTTGAATTTACATTTCTAGTGATTCGGTTTAAGATTGACTTCACGAGCACGGTCTAGAACTTTCCTGGGATTCCTGTCATGTTCGACTTTACCATTGCCCCCTACGATAATGTAATCTACTGTGCTAGTACATGGATAACCAGAAAAAATGTGTTCCATGGCACGTTGGGATAAATTCTTCCAGTGAAGTATTTCAAGTGGCATTCTCAAGAATCTGTATCTACCAAATGGTGTACTGAAAGTGATTAACAATGAAGATTTGTGTGTGTGTCTTTCGGCTTTTCCCAGTTAGGGGTCGTCACAGCTGAACTCTGGACCGCTAATGATTGGCAGTTGATTTTTTTACGTGCCGAGTTGCCGGCCCTGACGCACAATCTTCAATGAAGATACGCCCATTCACGCATGTCTCCACACAGAAGACGCTCTAGCTGAGAATCGAACGGGACAACGTCTTGCTGTGAAGCGACAACGCTACCACAGTACCGAAGATTTGTGATCCAGCAAAATTTGCCCAAAGAAACTTTCTGCATCTGAGACTGAAAAAAACAGTGGCATTAGGCATGAGAACAGCCGCTTCTGCTGTGCGGGTCGAATGATAAGGATGCTTAAGTCTCTCAGATAAATACATATTCGAATATCATCTGAGCTTTTCTTATGTGCTTACAACCATGGAGGATACCCATTCAGTTGTTTTTTTTTTTTTTTTTTTTTTACTGGAGCAGTTAAACCTAAATTCACCATTTTGTTAAGTTCTGCTTTTACTTTGCTCTGCATTGCTACCAGAACTGCCCTTGCTGGTCTGACAGCTGGGCTTACTTCATGGTTTAACTTCATGGAATATTTGACTGCACATTTGCCAAGCTCGTCTGTGAAAGTATCAGCATATTCACTAAAAATATTCTATGTAAAACTATCATTGTTGTTCAGACTTGTATAGTGGCTCTCTTTATTAAATGAAATCAGACCCATTCCGACACTGTCTTTGAGACCTAACAGTGACTGCATGTGTCTTTTGACTAAGTAAAACTGCAAGTCATAGCTGTTCCCAGCAGAATGACATGTGAGAACTTCTGCACCATCAGTTCGAATCTCTTCACCTCCATAAGCAACTAGTTTTGCACACTTTGCTGTATCAAGTTTCTCAATGAAATCAGACCCATTCCGACACTGTCTTTGAGACCTAACAGTGACTGCATGTGTCTTTTGACTAAGTAAAACTGCAAGTCATAGCTGTTCCCAGCAGAATGACATGTGAGAACTTCTGCACCATCAGTTCGAATCTCTTCACCTCCATAAGCAACTAGTTTTGCACACTTTGCTGTATCAAGTTTCTCACCAGCTTTTACTTTAGCAAACATTTGTGCTGTTATAACTTTGCACTTGGATCCAGTGTCTACTTTAAGCTCTACAGGTTTCCCATTAATCTGAACAGTACAAAATGTTTCACTCTTTGCTGATAAAACGGTTAACACAGTAGATTATCAGTTATCAATCACAGAGACACCATCAGCATATGCTCAGTTTTCTCTCTGATCTACTTGCTTCTTCAGATGCTCTCTCTTAATAAATGTATGTGCCACTTTAGACTTGCAAAGCATTTTGAAAAGATTCCATTTTTTACATTTGTGACTTTGCTAACCAAAAGCTAAGCACTTCTCTCCTTTAGGTTCATGACTGCCTCCACAATTACGACAATTAATAAGATTGTTTTGTTTGCAGCTTCATTCAGTTTATGGTTAAGGTTGGGTCCTGCCCCATTCGGTTTATATTTGGTTTATATTTCTTTTTCATTGTAGCTTTATGTGGTACATTACCAACATTCGCACTAGCAGACACTGCATGCACATTTTTCTCATTCATAAGCATATTTGTGTGCTTTTCTGTAAGCTCATATATTTTGACAAATCTCAATGGCTTTAATCAACATTAAATTACTGTCTCAAAGCAAACTCTTATCATTAACACCACACACAAGCCTTTTATCAACTCCTCTCTCAAATCACCAAATCTTCACATTTTTGCTTTATTTCTTAAGTTTCACCAAGCTTTTGATTTCTTCTGTAAAACATATGACTTTCCAATGTAATATTCGTTGGGAGGGTTACACATTTCTCTAAATTTACATTTTAAGCACTCATGATCTTCCTGCATTTCAGCCTGTAGCACAACATGGTGGTTTTTGTACGTGCATCTTTATCAGAAAATGCAGCCTGTATGAAAATATATTCTAACTCATATATTTGCCAATTCTCAGCAATATTATTATCAAACACCAGAGGTCCAGGTCTGGGAAATCCCTCTCTCATAATAACAAAATTAATTTAAATATAAGCATAGACCAGGTACTTGTGATAATGCCTAAATGTACAACAGTCTCTCTGAAAAGGCTTCATTTTAACACTGTGAACACTCCGGATACTTCAAAATATGAAAGAGTAGTACATTGCAAAAAACACAGTCATTTTAACACTTCAGAAATTATTTTGAACACTTTTGTATTTATTTAAATATGTTTATCAGTATGTTGCAATTTCAGGCATTTCATTTCTCTCTCTAATTATTTTGAATGTTTTGATTGCTTTGCCCCTTATTCTGCAACTGAAATATCATTTAAATCAGTTTAAGCACCTTTGAATAACCACTGACTTGTTTGCGAGTTCACTCCTGTATATTCTCCGCTTTTAACTGTGTGCCTCATGGTTTGCGAGTTGCTTCACTTCGGATCCCATTCTGACACCATGTCGTTTGTCTCGTGTATCAAATGAGACACTGAGGCACTGTGATGGGTTCAAGTTGTTTATTGTACATAAACACATCAGGAGCTGTAACTGGAATACATATTTAAGCTAACTGACTCATTACTTCAAACACACTCGCATGTGCATCTCCATTTATACCTGCATTCACTCTGGCTGACTATACAAAATGGGCCCCGATCTTGCACATGCTCAATAACTTATATGCATGTGCTCTCTAGCTACAGTGGCTGACTAGTTACAAATACACTCAATTCTTTCAGTATCATCTCTACTACCTTTCAGCATCATTTCTACTACTACTTTCACTGTAATTAACATTTATTTCATCTGTCTTCTTCCTTTTACACAGTAGATCTCTTCTCCTATTACTTCATCCTTTTTTGTACTATTTTTCATAAATATTTTATAGTCATTATTTGCTAGTGTAATGGGCCTCCAATTTGTAATATTTTCTTTCGTCCTTTTACATGTAAATTGTATCACTCCACCACATCTTCTTCCATTATATTGTCTTATCATCCATTCAACTTCACTTTTGTCTTTATTAATTTCCTTATAACACTCATAACCTGTACATAATCTTATAGGTTCATAAGTAGGTACTAGGCTATTTGCCCGAAGGCATATATAATCCTAGCCAGAATGTGTTGGCTTTCGCCACCCCTTAGATTAGTTCCCTGTGCCTCTGTCCAGCAGAGCCACTGAAGTGATCCCGGGGCAAACTTTCTGTTTCCCATCCACTCGTCAAGGTTTCTCTTGAAGAGTGTTAGCGAGGAGCTCTGCCTACTGTAGATTGGAATCTTGTTCCATAGCATGTCTTGTTGTGATTCTTTAACTTCTTTTATCATCTTCTCTATTTATTCTATTGTTATATCATTTTCTAAGAAAAATCCTTACTTTTTCAAATATTTTTCCCCTTCCATACATTTTGCCCATCCATTTTTCTCTTTTTTTCATGCATTTTTTCTGAAAAAAAATTCTACCACCTCCTTCATATCTTCTTGTTTGTTTTATATCTCCTTTGCCATTTAGGATGACATCTTCCTTTACCCCTCTCCTTTTTAATTTTCCTTCTTTGTTTTCTTATTTTCATATGTTTTTTCCTATTTCCCTTATTTTGTCACATCTTTGTTCTATCTCTTTCTCATAACTCCATAAAATTTCTTCATTTTATGTTGCTTCTTTTTATTCTGCCATGTCTAAATATATTTTTATACTCCTGATTATGCACTACCTAGCACTATATTCACTTTTCTGTAGTATTTCTTTCTCTTTATCATGTCTTTATCCCATTTCCCTCCTGTGGTATTTAACTGTGTTCCCGTATTTCCAACTCTTACTGCTCTGTGATCTGAAAGCTACCATCTGAACTCCCTCTGTTACTTCTTTTAGTCTTAAAAATTCCCATTCTATATTTCATACTTTTTAAATTTCCACATTTTATTAACTCCCCAACATTGTTGCCTCACAGCAAGAGGTTCTCCCGTTCGATTCTCGGCTTGGGTTGGGAGTGCCTTCTGTGTGGTGTCTGCTTGTCCTCCCTGTGGTCGAGTGGGCGTTCGAAAGACATGCGTTGAATGGGCATGCCTTCGTTAAAGGTTGAGCGTCGGGCTGGCAACTCCAACACCATGAAAACTAACTGCCAATCATTAGCGGACCAGAGTTTCACTGTGGCGACCCCTAACCGGGAAAAGCCGAAAGACAAACAACAACATTAACCCCCCAAAATCTTGTGTTACTTTCCTTTTCCAAGGTTGCAGTTGAATGTTCCTAACATCACTATAGATATATTTACTAAAGAAATATTTTGATTTCTTCAAACAACTGTTTTCTCTGTCATATTAATCAGTATCCATCTTACACATTTTTGTCACATCGTCATATCACTACCATTTATGGTACTACTAACATCACATGTAGAATTCTTGTTTACATTTTTTGTAATAATTCCTGTTCCATAATTTTTCTTATTTCCTACTGACAAGTTTGCTTCCCCCATTCTGCCAGTATTGTTGTCCTTTTCTTCTTCTTTGTTACATCTGGTACTTAGCAAGCAAAAAAAAAAATGCTGAAATTCCTTTTCATTTTTTAAGTGTTTTACTTCCTGATTTTCTTTTCCTTCTCTCAAGTCTAACACCAATTAATATTTCACTGTGTTTTCTTATTCTTCTCCTGATATGGTTTCTCCATCTTCTTCCTCATCACTTTTTCTAAAATTGCAAACCTGTTCTCTTCCTGTATATTAATAACCTCATTTTAAATTTGTATGCCTTCTCTAACTACCTCTTCATTGTTTAATCGTTCTTCAGTATCCCTTTCCCCTATGCCACCTTCTCTTTTAATTTCTTCTGTAGTAGTATTTCTACCTTTGTCTTCCTTCTGCGTTTTCCTCTTCATCTACTCTTTCCTTTATTATTTTGGGACAATCAAACCAACAGTGTCCAAATTCTTTACATTTTCAACAAAAAAAGCTTACAGTTTTTTGCAGGATGTCCCTCTCCCCACATTGGCAATACCTGCATTTTTTTTTAAGTGATTTACTAAAAGACTTTCATGCCCAGAAAATAACACGCTTTGTGTTTGACCCCAGTACCTAACAAATCCACTCTTATTATTCACAGTTATTGTATTTGAAATTGTTGAATTTTACCATCATTAACATTCATTGTTACCCACATTTCCCAACCTGCAGTTCAGATATTTCTTTCAGCACATATTTTTTTTTTACTTCGTGTACTTTGCTACATAATGAAAAAAACCCAAACCCATATCTTAAGTCCTAAATTGCATATTTATTTTCCTTTTCAGTTACAGTCCCAAGCTCTGAATACAGTAGAACAGTGGAAAGATTTCTTTTTTTCAGTCTCAATCATACATTTTTCCAGCAAGTAAAAGCTTTCACATGTTACTTGACAAAAACTTTCAGCTGCCAAATGAATTAATGCTCTTATGTCATTATTGTGCCACTAGGGCTTACCATTATTTGCCATCACTTTTACTTTTTATTATTACTATTGGTCATCTCTGTGGCTGTTGTGAAAGTTGTTTGTGCCCTCTCACGTCCTCCTTCCTCACCCTGCTATATCTGCATAACTTCTTTCGTGTAACAAAACACCCTTTTGGAGAGGGTAAACCCCAAAAACTTACTATTCCACTAGCCGAGAATAACTCCATTGTTTCCCTTCACCAGTTGTTGCTCGTTTCCAAACCCCGAAAACTTGCTTTTCTACTAGCCGAGAATAACTCCATTGTTTCCCTTCACCAGTTGTTGCTTGTGTTTCCAAACTCTGTTTCTTCCTCCTGTAATAATTTGTTCACCATGTTACTCCATTCCACTTCCTCTCCTCCCTTTGACTCTGCCTGGTTCATCAAATCTGCTAGCACTTGTGTCTCCAGTTCTCAGTATTCCAGTTCTGTAACATTTATTTCATCTTCTCCTTCCTTCGGTAAGTTTTCTTTCTCCTGCTCATCTCTCCAGCTCTGCTGCACTCTCCTCCACCTTGGAAATACCAGAATTCCCTACAACACCACCTACCAGCCCCAGAAAGTGCTTCACTTCCTCACCTCCAAAAAGCAGGGAGTGGTCTCCAGTGACCTGGACAAATTTCCCCTAGTCAATATGAATACTACCTTTTGTCTCCCCGTTGGCCTAGTGGGACTTACTTGGTCAACAACGTATAAATAAATACTATGCTTGAGAAGATGGGTTTTGGATTCTTTTGTCGTATAGCTTATTTATGGCTGTGGACTACCAGGGTAACTTGTTTTTGAATTTCTTGTGGTAATTGTTTCTGGTAGGGACTACTACCTCTGTATTTTTTTTCTTAATGGGTATAGAATACCTTAGTGAAGCTTGCTGCTGTATTAAGGTCTGGAGAAGTGTAATAATAACTGATTTTTGATATTTCATCATGTAGTAGGTTGATGTTGGTATGTTTATAGTCCTTAAATTCAGTGGGGTGTGCTGTAAGATCTTTTGGGATTTTTAAAGGAGAAGTAAATCAGACTTCACTGGGGCAAGGAAATACCAGAGGAATAGTACAAGAGGCAGCCATATTTATAAAAATCTGGTCAAGAATGCTGTGCCCTCAGGTAGTTTATTTATCAGCTGCTCAAAAGAATTTTTATTTTAGTCTAAGAATTTATGGGCATACCCTAAGGTATAGGTATCCCGGTTTATTGAAAGGTAGTTAAAGCTGCCGACAATAAGGGAGTCTTTGCTAACAGAGATCATTTAGAATGCAGATGAATCTTACATGGTCATTAATGGGCAAAGAAAGTGTTCTGTAACAAGCTTTTGGCTGTGATTTGTAGTTCAGTGAGTTCATTCAGTTTGTGATTCCTTGGAGATCTCCCTGGAAGTAATATATACACTGACCAGAATGGAGACCCCGCCAAAGTTGCCATTAAGCATGAAAGCCTGAAAGGCACAAAACATTGGTATAGAGGGATTTCTGCCTTTACATTTAAACCAAGTTTCAATAACTATAGAAGACATGGGTGTTGCCCATCTGCAGGGGTTCCTTACGATCAGGCAATTTGTTTGGACTTCTGGCATTAAAGAAAGCCACCTTAATGCAGTCCTCTTTTGGGACTGATACGTTAGGTACTTTAGAATGTCCATCAGCTGGAGTCTGAGTGAGTATGCAAAAGCCTTCAAATGAGAGGTGCAAGCTGGACTTGAGCACATTCTGACACATGTTGGATCCCTCTAGAATGACACTAGCTGTTCAGTTGTTAAAAACAGTTTTTATCTAGGCATCATTTCAGGTGAATGAAGGATTCCAAATGGGACTAGTATCTTGCCTGCATTTTGTAACATGCCTGGAAAGTTCTGATATGTCTCTCTGCATAGCCATCGGGGTTCTGTGTCTCAGGTAATTCACTGTCACATACATCACTGCCATCCCATAGTCCTATTTGTCAAGTTAAGTTCCTTAGTGCCCTTATAACATCAAAGATCCTGGTGCCTAAAGGCAACTCACTGTTACCCTCTCCTTGTCCAGCCTTGTGAGTGATAAGTCAGTGTGTCTGAGAATGGTGTCACCTATCACTTTAACATTGTCAGTTACTGCTGTTGTGGTTCAGAGTGGTAGATGTGGAGTTTTTGTTCAGAGTAACTCTCTATGGGAAGTTTGCATGAGGTGGATGAGTGGTCTGATTTTTGCTGAGACTCTGTCTTATTTCTAAGAGGTTCTGAAAGTGACGGTTTTACAACCTTAGCAGCATTGTGTTAGAGGTGTATGAAGCTCACAGGGAAAGTTTATAGATGAGAGGGAAGCCTCCAGATTGTTTAGATATTTACATCTCTCGGTGATGTAATTATTGGTATGAAGTATGAATTATTGTTATGAAGTATAGGTTTTCCATCGGGTTTTAAGCAGGTCATGCTTCTCAGTTAGCATCGCTAAGTGAAAATCCACAAGGCTTCCAGCTGTTTCTTAATTAAATTTCTGTTACTTTCATACAGATGTTCTGTATGTAGAATGTTAGCTATGTACGTTGTGTCTGGTTTGTACTGAATTTGTACATCATATTTTTGTAATACTAATAACATCATGTGAGCCTTGGAAAGGAAGACATGTTGTTTATCAGGAATGGTTTGTCAAAATGAGAATCAACAGTTCAATTTCCCATTTCTTGGAAATCTTTGCATTGTAAACAGTGAGACTGTGGAACAGTGTGGGTAAGAAAGTTTCTCCGTATACCTTCCCAATGTTTATGCAATCTTGGAGTTAGTATATTTAGAAATGGAGGAGATGGTATTGATTTTGACCTTTGCAAAAAAAAAAAAACAGATGGTATGGGTTGTTAATTTTTCCACCGGAACAAGTTCTAATAGAACTTAATTCGTCTTTAGCCATATACCCCTTGACGGTTCATTTATTTAAAATGTATTTACTATGTTGCAGACTGGTTTATAATCCATTTTCTTTGTAACTTTTTTTTTTTTACCATAGGTACAGTCATGGAACTTTTGATAACTAAAACCTGTAGTTGACCGCTCCTTTTCTTTGTGATATAGCTCATTTAAGCATTAGGTAGAGCATTTCAGCCATAAGCTATTAGTCTTACCTCTCTACAGTGACACTGCATCAAGATCTTGCTGGCTAGCATCTACTTCCAGTGTGTTAACCTGTCAAAATGACGGAATCTTTCCAAACATTTCTTGCTGTATTGACCATAACTTTGCTGTAATAGCCTCTTTAGCATTAGAGTTACATCAAACAAAGTAAGGGATGAACATGGATAAACATTGCACCATATATAGGAACTGCATGACATTATACAGTATATCACAAAACTTTTGGACATTCACAATTGCTTTGGCTTGACCAGCATGAGATTTTACCCTTTTGTAGTCACTACTTGAGAGGACCAATGCATATCTGACAAATACTCTTGTTAATCTTCAAGCTGCTTTGCTGTAGTCTGTCTAGCAGTTTTTCCATCTGCAAAGCAAGGCAAGATATGCTCTTGATTGATAAGAGATTTTAGCCACATCTCTCTCTAAAACACTAATGGAGGTGAAAATATTTCATATGGTAACCCTAGAAATTTTGCACATCTTGGAATTTTATTAATTCAGAGGAAATTTACTGCACTTTGAGAATTCTGTTTCTCAGCCTCTGGTGAAATGCTTATCACCAAAACTTTTTAATGTATTTGTCCATCACATCAGCGTTAAATGACGTGCTTTTGCTCTTACACTGTGTACCTTAGCATCTTGTACAGCAGCTGACTCTCGAGGTAGATATCTTTAGCATCTTGTACAGCAGCTGACTCTCGAGGTAGATATCTTTTGATGCTGGAGATGTATTATGAGACGCCTTGACATATCGTGACTTTTACCACTTCAGTATTATAAGATTTACTGATGTGACCTTTGGCTTTACATCTGTTGTAATTTGTACCAACTAGTGAATTACTTAACAACTGTACAACATGTGCTCTTTTTTCATCAGACCAAATATCTCACTAGCATTGTAACCTAAATGTTTGGTTCCTTTATCTGTTTTTTTTTTTTTTAAGGACATAGCCTGGAATATTCATCTTTGTTTATTGTACTTGTTTTCCCATTCCAAGTAGATCTGTTCTACAGACTCGATTTTGTGTGCTGAATGCATCAAAAGTATGCATGGACATTTATGCAGTTTAATAGCTAGATTCAGTTTCTTATGTAGACTTAGAATATTGCAGCCCTTGTATCTGGCTTAAATGTAACATTCACGTCTGTAATAATCAGTTTTTTTTCTGAACAACGTTTATCATTGTATACAGCATGTACTGCATTTACTGTATTTTTCTGAACTGTGCCTACTGACTATTTTGTTTTGTTCTTCTTTTTCTCCTCTAAGAAACACATTTTACTGCAACACTTTTTACAGACCTGCATGAAGTGGTTTTGACCCCACACACCCTACACACTGTATTAATTATATTGCAGCATGCTTTTCTTGTCTATGACCACATTTCTTACATTGGGTATGGTTTATTCTTGCTTATTTACTACCAGATGCCAAGTGGTTGCTAGATTTCTGTTTTAATTCAGTTATTTTACACATTTTTGACTTTGTTTTACTTTCCAGTTCACTGTCAGACTTTATTTTAGACACTTCCAGCTCTTCAGTCATACTTTGTATTGTACATGTTGTATAGGATATATCAAAGTATACTTATTGTCAAGATGGATGAGCAAGAGGCATACCCATGTTGTTAACACAGTTTGAAGCATTACTTCAAACTGACTCAGAATATAGGGTTACTTAACACACCAGTCCTAGTGGCAGTAACTCTGTTAACTTATTAGGGCTTTTGGTGCTACATATGACTAGCACAAATTTTTGAAAACAGTATGTCCCTGTCACACCTCCAGCTCCTATGAGCACTGACTCCTGAAATACTGTCATTAATGTTATCAAACCAGCTAGAGATGCACAGTCATGGTTGTTAAATGCCATGATCGTGCATGCGTAAGTTTTCGGTTCACTCCACATCGATGATGCACTAAGCCACACATTAACTCCACTGTGTCCTATCAGCTGCTGCTTATTTATCTTCCTCACAAGTTATATTCAGGCAACGGAGGTCTCTTGTTACAACTCCTTTCCAGTTTTTTCGAGGTCTGTCTGGTCTTCTTTTGTATCCAGCTAGTTCCCAGTTGAGGGATTATATAGGAATCCGTCTAGTGTTCATGCAGTAAACATGACCAAACTAATGTAGTCTTCTTTCCATAATGATATTTTAAAGTTTCTGTTGTTGCATTCTTTCTCTAACACACTCATTTTTTACTTTGTCCTTCCACAATATTCCCAAAATGCATCTTGACCATTTATGATGAGCAGACTCAGGTTTCTCTTGGCTGATGCTGTAATTAGTCATAGCGCAGCGCCATATAAGAATGTAGACAGTACCATCGATTGGTATAGCTTTACCTTTGTGGGTAAGTGCCGTGTTTTTTGATTTCCAGATTTTGGACAGTCTGATGAATGCTGTACTTGCTTTTCCAAGTCTAACCAGAACTTCCTTCTTGCAGTTACCTGTATGAGAGATGAAACTGCCCAGGTAGCAGAACGTCTGTGTCGTAGCTAATATTGATCTTGCAGCTGTTACATCTTTACTGTCATTCCATGCTTCGCTGACCAACACTTTGCATTTGTCAGTATTCATTTTGAGGCCTACTTTCCCACCCTGTTTCTCCACTGAAGTGGTCATTGTCTGCATTCCACTCCATCTTGTATCCGTAAGAGCTATGTCATCAGCAAAGTCCAAGTCACATAGCTTGTTGTCAACGACCCATTCCAGTCCCACTGAGTTTCCATGTACTGCTTTCCACATGACGCAGTCAATAACTATTGCAAGTAATAAGGGAGACGGTATACATCCCTCCTGTACACCAGTGACCACTGCAAACCAGTCACTGTACTCATTCACCCGAACTGTGCACTTGCTGTCTTGATAGTGTAATGAATTTTGGAGGAATCCCGTATTCTGCCAAAATGTGCCATAGTGATGGTCTGTGTATTAAAGTCTTAGGCTTTTTTGAAGTCCAAAAAGTTGACAATGACTGATTTCTTCCCCTCTGTTGCTTTTTCTATAATTTGCCTTAGTGCAAATATCTGGTCAGTGCAGGATCGACCTGATCTAAATCCAGCCTGTTCCTGTCCGAGTTTGTCATCAGCTGCTCCTTTCGGTCTATTCAGTAATACACTGCAGAAAACTTTGCCTAGGATTGACAACAGTGGATTCCATGTCAATTTGTGCAGTCTGTAAGATCCCCCTTTTTGGTAAAGGGATGATGATGACGTAATTTTCCCACTCATTGGATACCTTTTCTTGAGTCCCTATGTTGTTCAAGAGACGTGAAATATTGCACTGAAGACGCAGCACACTTTAGCAGCTCCGATTGTATCTTGTCTGTTCCAAGAGCTCTTCCATTCTTTAGTTTGGATATGGCATCCTTTACTTCAGTCTCATTAAAGTCTGCTAAGTTCACATCCAGAATCATTCTTGATACTTGGCCATCATTGTCAAAGTCATGCAGGTCATCTGGTGTGGGGCAGTTTAGCACAGATTCAAAATGATTTTGGCTTCTCTTTAATTGTTACTCTTGTGTTTTTGAAGTTTTTTCCATTTGCTAATAGGTGGCTTCTGTTTATTCTCGTCTGTAAATTCTTTGGCAACACAATATAATGTCCTGGAATTTCCAGTCGCTGCTGCTGTTTCTGGCTCTGTTGCTAGTTTCTCAACCCATAACCTTTTGTCATTCTTGCACATCTTTTTGACCAGTTTTATCTTTCTGTTTGTACTCTTTAGTCAAAGTGTCTGACAGGCAAGTTTGGTGTGCCTGTTCTCGTCTTCATTTGCAATCACATCGTGAATCTATAGCGTTCCAACTATCAACTTTTATCCATGCTTCTTTTCTTTTGCCTCTCTTATACCCAGTTGTTGCTTCTGCATTCTGTCTTGAACTGTTCCCGGTCATCATCTACACTTTGTAGGGCAGAGAATCGGTTTTGAACCTTGATGCTCTATCTGGTTTGCACGTCAGGTTACGTCAAGCATGTCTGTGTTGGAGATACTGGCTTTTTCTTTGGTTCTTGAGTTTTGTTTTCATTGATGCAACTGTAGTGATCAGATGTGACATCAGCTCCCCATTATACTCATCTCACCCATCTATGAGATGTGCATATGTGATCAAACTATAACCATTATCGTTCTATTTCCTAAAGCAGCAGAGCCAATGACATGTTCAAATCTTTCTCTGTTGCTTCCAATTTGAGCACTGAAATCACCCATCACAATTCTAAGATCATAACTGGGAACTGAGGTCATCACATCTTGTAGTTTTTAATAAAATTCTTCCTTTTCAGTTTCTTTGGCAGCTTCTGTTGGTGCATAAACTTGTAGTAATGTTAGTTTGGTGAAATGGTACTGTACGCATACTGAAATAATTCTGTCACTGATTGATTGGTTTCCAACTGACTTTTTTTGATGCCTCCTTGCTAAGCAGTATGCTAACTCCATTCTCATGCCTATCACCACCTGAAAACAGAACAGTGACATCTTCTGAAATAATCTTGCCTGATCCAGTCCATCGCATTTCGCTGATTCCAACAGCCAATAGACTATAACGCTTCATCTCGTGTATGGTTTGTGCCAGTCTACCAGTGCTATAGACTGTACGAACGTTTCAAGTGCCGATTCGTGTAATGGATTTAGTAATCAGGATTTCTCTTGTTAAGGATCTAACTTCCTTTCAGCTTTTGTCAGATCCCTTCATCAAGTTGCAGGGTCTCTAGATCAAAGACGTTGCAATTGCGCTTTCTCCTGCCATGCTGAGTTGAACTGAGTTTTGACTTGTGATTTCTGTTGCAGTATACATTTTTATGTGAGAGAGCATGTGTAAGTACAAGTAATCAAACAAATATAGAAGCCATAGGGAAAACAATGACAAAGCAATTTACCTTCCCTTTACAGCATCTAGTTGATCCCATGTATAAAAGCAATCGCTTGCAGCAATGCTGTTATCCAAGCTATCATTGACGATATACTGATAGTTTCAGAAATGCAGCTTCAGTATTTGCTTTTTATGCTTTATTGCAGGACCACCTTGGTGCTTAGCACTTTTTTGGAAAGTTGTTTCCATCTTGAGCCATATAGACACCTTGCATTCCAGTTGGTCAGTCCACTGATGAAGGCAGTGTCTGTGCTGCTCCATCTGAAACTGGATAGTATTAAAACTATGACTGCTTTCCCCTACCTTACACATAAAAAGGAGGTCTTGAAGGAGGTTTACTTTTTTTTTTGTGTAGTTTGCTTCTTTTGGTGCTCGGTAATTCTCATTTCTGCTTATTTTTTCTTGATAAGTATTATGTCCAGTCATTTTAAGGTTAAATAAAGTATTTATTTTTTACTCTCTGCATATGATGATCTGGATTTCCCTGCATGTCGTTTTGTATAAAGTTTAACATAATTTCAAGGCAGTCTCAAAATGCATCCTTATTTTCAAGTTGGTTGTATGGTGGTTATTCCTTCTGTAGTGGCTTGTGGTCATTGACAAGTTTAACAAATGGACATGAATGAGTATGGAAGTGCTAAACTCCACTGTATAGCTAGATATTTCGCTTTTGTTTTGGGAATACACTCCCCGCACCCACATCTATTAGAACTGTCATTGCTAAACAATTTTTAAATTGGTTATCTATTATCTTAGATTTTGAGCTGGATGGAAGCAGGTTCAGATGAGTTTGTTCTTTCGTTTTTTTCCTGATGGTTGATCATGGGCATCAGTCTGTTACCACTTTAATGTACTTGTTAAGTTGGCAACATTTGGTATATAATTGGCAAAAAAATGTGATCCCCTTTGTTAAGACGACTTCCCACTTTGATTTTTTATTTGTTTTTGTTAGTGGAGGCTAATTGCCAAATCTGCCTCTAATTTTGCATGGATAACAAACCAGTGCTTAGGACTTGGGACCTGGTTAACTTTCCCTTACAAATGGTGTGCTGAGATGTGCTTTGCAGCCTGCCATTTAATAGCTGTCTGGCTGGCATCCATTTTGAGGAGAATATGAATAGCTCTGGCCACAATCACACTAATTGCTCAGCCTATGTTTCCATCTTCCCCTGTGGCCACCAGGTTTCTTTTTGTATGTCTTGCATTGAAAACTAGAATTTCCCAGAAAGAGCATTTAGGTATCCCTGTAGAATGGGCTTTCCTTGAGTATGCACTACTGAAGAAGGTTAAAAATGCTTTTAAAAGAGGGGGGGGGGGGAATGCTTTAAAAGTGTTCCTTTTATGCAGTGCTTGTAAATGCATTAGTTCTTATTCGTAGTAAACAGTGTAAAATGAGCTTTAATGGTAGCACTGTGATTTCGAGCCTTTTGAATTGATCTCTTTAACAGCACTTTGTTTCTGAGTATGGTTTTATCTGCTGCCTCATCATGTAGGAACTGTTGTGCTTTTATTGCTGTTACAGCACAATTTTCTGCCATCTCTTTATTTATACATAGGTACGGATGAACTACCACGGCAGGGCTAGCCATCTGGCAGTGCAAACCTTGGCTCTAGAGGATTGTCACTGTTGAAGAGACACCCTGACCCCATGTGCAAAAATGGAAAAAGAGGTTGAGGATGGATGGAATGAATTTTGCAGTTTTCTTTGGGTCAGGTAATATTCCCTGAGTAGAGAAAACAAAACAAGGAATTCTAGTCCCATTGTATTAAACTTGTACTTTTTAATGTTGGCGAACTGTCTTCTTTCTCCTAGTGTTTGTCTGCTCTGAGGGGATCATGATAATCTTTTTGGCTTTTGTTAAAATTTCTTATATTTGGCACCTGTTGTACGTATTGAGCTGAATTCTAGAACACATCAGCTACAGAAACTGTGCCTGTTTATTATAAACCCTGTGCGTTTGTGAATTTACTAATGTATTTACTGTCTGGTTATGTTTGAAAAAAAAAAAATTACTTTATTCATATACAAACTGGTCTCCTCAATTTTCAAAGCCAAGTCTCTTTCCTTGCTCTCTCCAGCATCTGCAGCATTTTGCGTATCTAAATTTTGTACCTATCCTCCCACCAGATGTATTACTGTGTGAATTATTGTCTTGGATGTCATCTCCCATCCCATCCTTCAGTGCAGTGAGCTGTAACACCACAAAGACAAAAATTAGATTTTGAAAACTGGAGTAGCTAAGCGATAGTTTTTTTTTTTTTTTTTTTTTTCAAATTTAAAAAAGATGCATAACTGCTTGCTTAAAGTAAGTGAGAAACTGCATTATTTTTAAATTTACAAATGTGACATATTAATACTTCTGTGGGCATGTCTGTGATGGGGAGTGTAGTGATTTGCAGTATATACATGAGTGCACCAAACAGAAATAAACTCTGGCTATTATTTATGCATTTTTTTCATTCATATGACCAAAATCACTGAGCATGTGCAGTCACTAAAGGGGCTGTTATTGTTGGATATGGACATATCTTTGCATGTGGGAGGGGTTATATATTGAGTTGTACTGTATACATCTGGCAATGATGGTGTAAAATATATAGTACATTTGTTGAAAAACTGTGTACTGATGTCTGATCTTTAACACCACTTTGTAGATATTTGTGCTTGCTTCACCAAAAACATATGCATAAATGTTTGTTTTGTATCCATTAAAATATGCACAAGTTTCTGTGTATGCTAGTGTTTTAGACCGTGTCCACTTGGAAGAATTGTGGACTAGTATTTCATAGACACAGCCAACACAAGAATGCCTTTAGATAAAAATTAAATGTTCATTAAGTAAATTCATTGTTTTGTTTTGTTAATGTGCTGCAGTACATGTTTCAATTGTGTTTCTCTAACCTTTTGTTTTCCACAACGACCAAGTCAATTAAAGGAGTAAAGGTTCTGGAGCAGTTTACCAAGCACCAAACATATGGCTAGGCCCTCATCCCCTTGTGTGCTACAGTTATGTGATAATAGGTTATCCGAGTTTCAGCCAAGGTCTCTCTCTCTCTCTCGAAATATATACATTGCTTGTTTGGGGACCGTAAGTCGGAAATGGAGTTGTGAACTGAGGAGATCTGGAGCACTCGTGGAATACAACAGGTTTTGGTTATAAAAGCTTCTTCTCTCCTATATTGTTAGAAACCACACAAGCTGCATGGATTGGGAGTAGAAGGAATTGGAAGAAACTAGTGGTTAGTTGGCAGGGTTCACAAGTAAGAGTTTGCAGGTGGGATGTATGGAGTAATAAATAGACGACCAACACCACATATTTCTTTGTTTATTTGGCAGTTCTTTGATTTTGCCGATTATAGGTAACCCTCATATGACACACAATACATGTTAAAGATACTAATATAAGCACATTCAAGAGAACAAACATTTTTACATACAGAATTCTATACTGTTAGTGTATAAATTACCCTGTAGCTATCTCGCACATAAATTTATACCAAAAATGTTACCCAGAATATGAGGTGTGTAGAAATGAGTTTGCTTCAAGCTAAGAAAAGGAATCATTGTTAGAACTGTATCCATAACTCATCTCCTTTATCCAAAGATGTATCTCTGTCTCTCTCACTGCTCCTGCACTGGGTACTGTATTATGTTCCCCTCCTAATGTCTCCCAAGCCAAAGGCTTGGAGGCATGAAAGCTGGGTTGGGAGCAGGTAAGAGGGAGTGTGACATGGCTTAAGGTTATGAAAATCTGAGCTAAGCGTAGGCAGTGTCACTGCATTGTCCAGGTTGGAATAATTTTGTAATTAATAGGTGAATATTTGGCTAATTGCTCTGAAGGACCATTTTAAGTTTAGCCAATAACTGGAGGTCAGAATCAAACTCTGTACTTTGAGTTTATAAGGCAAAGACTTTGACCATTAAGCCAAACCCTTTTCCATTCTGGATGTTTAAAATGCATAAAAACAACTGGTTGACACATACTGTATCTTAGGGTTTCAAAGTATTAACTGCATAAAATAGTGTGGATGATACTTTACCTTTATACTTAGTTTGTGGTTGCAGATGATAGAGGAGAACAGATGATAATTGCAACTCTTCCTGCCTTTAAAAAGGAAGGTTTCACTAGTCGAGACCAGATAAGTCCTGAGGAGGACTCTGAGATATTCAGTAGCTTAACTGGTTACTGGAAGGTTTAAATTATGTGTAGCAGTACTGCAGCTGACGTGGCAGAGTTAAGTTACATCCTTAAAATGATTGCAAGAGCTTACATGGTGAAACTAATGTTTTCTTTCATGAGGATGACAGTTTACAGTAGTGGCTGAATAGTAAAATATGCTAACCTAAGAAAAGAACAAGGGAGCTGTGGGGAAGGACCGGGTGCAGCAGTGAAATAACTATCATTGGCATGCCTGATATCCAAGAAGGCACTGTCGTAACTGCATGCTTCTGGGAATTGTTTAGTTGTCGTTCTCCACTATGCATCGACATTCCTCACATCTAATCAAGAGAGAGTATAGTTGTCAAACTGTCAGCAGGCTGTGGCTGCTACCTGATAGAATGGCACACTACAGGCTGCCCTCCCACAAGGGCAGGCCCAGGCAGCTCATTTTTTATGCCCTCTTCCAGGAAAAGGTAATCTTTGTTGAGGCATTTTAGTACCTGGTTAAGTAGAAAACTGGCACTTGGCATTATCAAAGGCCAGTCTAATGCCCGGCACCCTGCCCTTTCTGTTTCATTTAGGCCTGCTCAATAGTCTAGCAAAACAGTTCTTGTAATTTGAGGAGATCTCCTCAAGAAGTTAGACATTGTTGCCTCATTCAGCTTCACTGACTTGCTGTCTTATATGTTAGAGCTCTTAAGTTGTCACTTAGTAAGAGCTGTGATTTAAAAGTTCAAACCTTCTCCATTGAGCCCTTGAAAGGAGAGATCTACATGTATTAGAATATAAATCCCTCAGAATGTTAGCCCCTGGATCAAAAATGTTTCTGGCTGTGCTGTAAGACTGCTGTTGCACAAGCCATACACATTTCACACTCACTGTGTGTTTTTCATTTTCTCTATGGCTGTGCTACCATGAAGATACTGAGTAAGAAAAGGAAATCCCGGAGTAAGGGACTGGGGGTTGGGGGTTGTACCCAGCAAAAAATAATGCTTTACTGATTTTCTTTGAAAGTTTTCATAGGTAAGTGTTTGAGAACTTTGCATCAGGCATCGTCAGTACAGGAAATCGAATTTTGACTTCTCATTGTGGATTAACTCTTGGGATGGGCAGATTCAATACTAAGTGCATGGGCATACAGGCTACCCCTGTTTTGGGAAGCGATCTTGAGTTTTAGTCACACCTCTTCTTGCTCCTGCTGAAGATGAGAGATTTCTTTCTGTTCTCAGATCTTGGCAACTTCACAGTACACCAGGTTCCATATGGTGACTATCCCAGTTGGTTATGCCTCTCCTGCTCTAAGGCACCTGTTGTGGGTTATTGGGCATGATGGATGCCTTCTGGCATATTATTGCCTGGGGTCTGCTTGGATGATTTTTTTATCTGTTGTGAGTGGACGGAATTTTCATTACACGGTGGTGGTGGTGGTTGTCCCTTTTTTGCATCCAAAGATTTACCAAGGTGCTAGGTACTTTTGCAAAAGCCTTCAGGCAGAAAGACATATGCAAAAATAGTATTTAAAAATGAGTAAAAATGACCAGATGCTGTTATTTATCACTCGTGAGCATGACATTTATGCCAAACAAAAAAAGACTAGATTTAACGAAATAAGAAGGCTACCTGTTCCACCTTTATTTATTTTATTTTATTATAGGCTTTGTTAACCAGGTTAGTGCTGGTAGGCCCACGGCCATTTTTTCAGGAAAGACCTGAGGTATTTGTAATGATGAAGGGAAATTCCCATAAACCTTTGATAAATGCAGCCACCTGAGCTACTGCCAGCTCAGGCAGGTGGGCCTCTGTTTAACATATTACCAAAGAATGACACACGCAAGAGTGCAGCATTCCTCCCTCCCCCTTATGCTACACCACAATCTAAGTATTGGAAAAATTAGTCCAAATATCTGATGTGGAAATAAAAGTGACAGTCGTCTGAGCTTCCAGCACCAAAGGTGAGTTTGCTGTCTACCACTGAAAGTGCTAACCCTGATCTTCCCACTAGATATGAAAATAAAATATTTTACTTTCCACCCAAAGAATTTGCACCCTGTATACACCACTAGCATATGACAGAGATGATCTCTTATAATCCAGACCCATGGAGAAAGTAATTCATATTTATTCTTGGATGGAACTTTATCCAGGATGGATAGAAGTGGAGGATTGCAGCTAGCCTTCAAAACCTGTTTTGTGAGGAACTAAAAGTGCCTCCCCCCCTGGCAAAATGTCTACTGTTGGTTACTAGTTTGCTGTGGCACTCGCACCTTTTTTGTACTATTGTGGATTATAATCCTTTTTCTGTGGTATTCCCTGCCTGTGGTTGCAACCTCATCATCAGTCTGTTGCTCTTTGGTAATATACAGCATCTTGTCTAAATATGCATCTAAATGTAAAGTATGATGAGCCTTGACCTGTGAAAGAAAGGCTTTTTCTTTTCCCTAAAAACCTACCTACCATTATCATTTAATTCAGACTACCTTTAGTGCTCTCTAGAGAGACATTAAAAAGCGTTGTAGCCTATGTTGCACACTGCTCACATGTGCGAAGTGATGTATACGTAACATAAATAATTTTTCAGTCAGTCTGCAGGGTTGTTGATTTACTTTTGCTATTTTCTAAGTAATTTTAATATGCATCTGTATGATCTTTGGATAAGTGAGGTGAGGACTGCTAGTGATTTTGGATCATGCATGTAACACTTGTAAGTCTGCAGAACATTTAACGCAGTTCATACCACAGTGTGAAGAGCAGGTGGTGTTAAAATTGTATTAATCCCTGACATAATACTAGTCTGAGATTTCTTGTCTCCATTTCTTGTAGGTGAAGATGTCTCTGCAGTGGGGGATAAGCATATTCACGACAGGGATATAGAATGGCTGCAAGAAGCAGATGGTGAGTGTTTACTGTGGTGTAATTTAAATGCCTATTTAGTTGTTGAACTGTTTGATCAGCTAGGTGGGTATCCTTTTCACCATGACAAAGCTACCTATATCTAATCTGATAAAAAGAATTGTAGATTGGATTTGCTATCCCAAGCAATCTTCTGCAAAAAGTTAAACCTCCAAACTGACTCTTAAAGTAACTTGTGAGTGTCATGAGCTGTCACATTGTTTTGTGGTGTTTATATCTGGATCTTGATGTACAGATAAACTACCACAGTTTTTTTAAGTCAACATGGGAACATTGTATCACCAGCCAGGCATACATGTAGCTGCCAAGTACATTACGTACCAAGTTTTTAATGTTTTGTGCTTGCCCTTGGGCTTGTGCTTCTGTTTCTGTGGGAAACCTGTCATTTGCTATTTTTACTAAGGGAAACACTAAAGGGACAGTATTTGTGTGACATTTGTATTAACTGCTTCAAGCTGCCTAGAAAAGTGCAGGGCTGTGTAACAGGCAGGACTTAAAAAGTTCTGGAATCTTTTCAAAAGTGTAAAGAAAAGATATACTTAACCATAAAGCTAAATCTCTGTTGTTTTGCTTCATCCGGTTCAAACTTTGAGTTATCGGATCCAAACTCAGCACTTTTCAAGAGCATGGATCCAGGCCTGTGACTCCTACTACTACTACCCATAATTCCCTCTGGTCCCCAGATTACCTCAGATCGAGTGTACCTTCTTACAGTTAGAAATTCTGTACCAGGAATCCTAAACAGAGGCTTAGTGGACTGCCCTGTCTGACAAAGAGGGCATGAGGAAAGGACCGTGAAGAAAGGTGGTCCAAGAAACAAGGCCCCTGGTCAGGTCCGACCATTGAGCCGGAAGTCTGAGTGACATTTTAGGACGGAGAATGGAGGTAGGGATGTTTAACTGGATAAAATAAGACAACACAGATTTAGCCTTACGGTAAGTACATAACTTTTGTATAAGTTGTCTGTTTTGCCTGATTCAACAACTGGGACAGACTCTGAAGCAGCCCGAAGCGCATGAGGTTTCAAGGATGGATATTCTTGAGAATGGTGGAGCCAAAGGATGTACGGGATCTGTGTTGTACATCCAGCTTGTAGTGCAACTTAAAAGGCGTGACCAGTAGACCAAGTAGTTGCAGCAAACATCTCATAAATAGGAACCCTACTCATAAAGGCAGTAGTGGTTGCCACCTCTCTGGTAGAATGAGCCTTTGGTTTGCCCAGTAAGGTTAGTCCCATCTTTTCATAAACAAAGACAGTAAAGTCACCTGGACAGTGTTACTTTAGAAATTCCTTGACCTTTCGAGAAGGTAAGGAAAAGTTGAGCATACTGTCCGATAGCCTTCATCAGTGTAAGTAAAACCCGAGTTGACGATTAACATCTAGTAAATGTAAAGTATATTCCCCTTTGTTTGAAAACTTTGGACAAAACACTAGTAGATTAATAGTTTGATTAAGGTTTGCTTCAGAAGCCACCTTCAGAAGGAAGTGAGGCTTTGTTCTCAAAGATACTGTAGCTTTATGAAAAAGTAAAGCTTCCATTTCTGAGATCCTCTGTGCCGATGTGATTGCTACTAAAAAGAGTGTTTTCCAAGAAAGAAATTTTAAGTCCATTGAAGAAGCAGGCTTGAATGGAGCCGTAGAGCCTGTAGCATGATGGTAATGACCCAAAGGGGAAACAAATCCCTGATTGGAGGTTTTAAAATGAAGGTTCCTTTCAAAAAAGCTTTGGAAATTTTTAGAGAAGCAGTGTAAGTCTGATCCAAAAATTGTAGATCGTTGCTAACTGTACTTTAATAGTTGAAAAATTGGCTACACTGTGAAACAATTCTGCCGAGAAATGCAAAATCGATGGAAGAGGGGCTGAAAAAGGGTCTAAACCTCTGGAGCAACCCCATATGATAAATCGTTTCCATTTGCTAAGGTAAGCTTTTCTGGTATTTGTTTTTTGTGAGGAAGATAAAATTTGAATAACTGGGGCAGGCAGCCAAGCATCTCTGGCCACCATTAAAATTGCAGAACCCATGCAGTCAATGTCAAAGTTTTTAGGTCTCTGTGAGGCTGACTCTATAGGTGATACAGAAAGTCTGGACAAAGGTCCAGCACCTGAGGTGGATGTATTGTGTGATGCCAGAGAAAGGGGAACCAAACTTGGCGGAGCCAAAAGGGAGCAATGAACATAACTTTGGCCTTGCACCTTCTGGCTTTCTGAAGAAACATTGCTATGGGAGGAAATGGTTGAAAGGCATAAAGAAAACCCAGGGGGCACTTTGTGGACTAGAGTATCCCTCAGCATCTGTCCCTGTGTAGGGATTAGGGCAAAGTAACTGCTTCACTTGTTCATGTGTAAAGCAAAAAAGATAGCAGCAAGGTTGGTCCCAGCAACTGAAAATCTGCATTGCCACTGTATGATTAACAGACCACTCATGGGGCAGAAGAATAGACCTGCTCAGCTTGTCTGCCAGAACATTGAAAGTCAACAGAATGTGCTTTGTTATTGGAAAGTGACAGGTAGACATTGCCCTTTGCCACCCTGTATTGGCTTTCTTACACAGTTGTTATGAATGGGTTCCTCCCTGTTTGATATACCAGGCTACCACAATTTTTTCTGCCTGGATGGATATCGCACGCTCTGGCAGGGAGTCCTGAAAGGCCTGCAACATTATGAGGACTGCCTTCATCTCCAAGTCATTGATGTGAAAACTGGCCTCTGTGGTTATCAAAGAAACTTTGAACCATGTTCCCATCGAAATGCCCCCACCTCAGAAAGGAAGCGTCCGTGGTCACAATGGCTAAGCAGTGGGGGAGAATGGTCAACCACCAACTGATGTGCTTCCTGAATATCAGTGTGAGATGTATTGATGCATGAAGCGGATGAGGCACCAAGGACCTCTGAACAGAAAGTGTCCACTGCAGGACTCTCCTAGAATACTAGCTTGAGAAACTAGTGTGATTGAAGCAGCTATCAAGCCCAGAAGTCTGAGAATAAGTACTGCTGGGGGACAAGAGTGGTGAAGGCCCTCTTTGATATTCTGGATTACAGGAGTCTGGCTATTTGAGTAATTGTGTCCAGGTGGTATCCATTAAACTCTGTTGACTACATTCATGTCAACTGGCTCTTGACAAGATTGATAGTAATCCCCAACTGTGGAGCTACATGGAGCAGGAAATCCCTGCTGATCCATAGTTAATGTGGCAGGGAGCTAATTGTCCAAAAAGGGAAACACCTGCCACCCCTGCAGCCTGAGATACACTGCTACCCCTGCCATGCATTTCATGGTCACCTTGGGGACTGTAGTAAGGCTAAAGGGCAATGCTCTTAATTGAAAGTGATTGACTCCCAGCCAGAAACTGAAAAATCTTCTGGACTGCTTTGCTGCCTTGATATGATGTTATGCATCCTGGTCTGTGGAGCACATCCAGATGTCCTTCCTCAGAAGACATACAATGGACTGAACCATGAACATCTGGAATTTCATTTGTTTTGCGAACTGATTGAGGTGGCTTAGGTCCCCCTTTTTCTTTTGGGACTCTAAAGAACCTTGAATAGACTGTAGATCGTGATTGATCTAGGGAGACTTGCTGGATAAACTGCCTTTTCTATCAGTTTTTTTACTTTCTGCTGCTGCTTATTCCATCTGAGTTGGTGTAACACTGGGAATTCTCTTCTCTTCCTGAGAAGGAGAAATAAGGGGAATAACACAGCCTCCGGTAATAATCCTTTGCACTGAGGAATCTTGACTGATGGCCTGCCTGGCTTGAGGGTGCAGGTATAAGTGCCCCTCACTGCTTCCAGAGTGTGGAAGTTGGGCAGCTATTCAGGAGCCTTGTTAGGGGATTCTCAGTTAAAGGAGATCAAAACCCTCATTTTGCAGTTTGCTTTTGCCTGTGAGGTGACTTCTGTTAAAGTTACTCACCCATCTGCCCGGGGGGGGGGGGGTCTGTCCACAGAAGTGTTCTGGCCAAAACCCTGGGACTTTTGGAACCATAGCTTCACCCCACACACAGGTTTGGCTTTGGGAAAAGGTCGTTTGTGGGGTGGAAAAGTGTATGCCAACTGCAGACTGAGTCCTGGTTTCCTGCTCGCTTCTGGTAAGCATTTCTTTCACTTTAAGTCCAAAAATGGTCAAACTATCAATGAGTGTATTAATGAAGGACATCCTAAAGTCTTACAAGACATTGCATAGACAAATCCAGGTGTGCTGACGGATTGCAGTGCTGGTGCCTGCTGCCCTAGATGTATCATCAGCTGTGTTAGATAGCAGGTGCATGGATGCATTAGTGATGGATTGGAGGGTAGACAGCTGAGACTCCACTGACTTCTGGATGTCCACAGGCAGATTACCCAAGAGAGATTTGGCAACTCCTTCATCAAGTCCCTCTGAAAATGATTTATGTGAGCCAGACAGTTCAATGCTCTCACTGCAAAAGTCACTGAAGCATAAGTCCATTTCCCAAATCTCTGCAAAGCCATAGATTCTCTATTAGGGTGATGAACAGATGTGCTGTCCTCTGAGAGCTCTTTCCTTGTGGCTACCACAACAACCATAACCTCTACTGGAGGACCTTTGCTCTAGTGAACTTATTCCTAGGGGTCACTAAAATTATGTCTGGTTTCTGTAGAATTGGTTCCACTACATCAGGTTCCTTTCATGCCCGCTGAGTGACTAGATCTGTTTGTCAGTGGGCAGAACCACCCAGGACATAGAAGAGCCAAGCCTGAATGCCTTAAGGAAACTTGGACCTCTTTGGAGAGGGGGTGTCAGTGGACCAACCCCCTCTGTTGCATTAACTCAATAATGTATCCAAAGGAGACCATCTTCCAGACTCTGAAGTGTCCAAGTATCTCCTCTTACAAGACTGTTTCCTCTGTCCATCCACAATGGACACTTCCAGAGAAGGAGCTCATCTGGCGAGAACTGCCAAGGCTGAACAAGGCTGACTGTCCATGTAGTTAGGGTGAACAGATGTGGAAACAGGATGCACTGAGGGTCAGGGCGGAGCCAAGTGGTGTAGAGTCACCTGTTCTTTGGACCTGAAGAGAACGCTCTTGAATGCCTGGAAATTTGAGGATAAAATCAGAGCCAAAGATGTGCTCCCCCCCACAACACACAGAGGGCAAGGGTAGAGTGCCTTCAGCACTGATACAACCTGGCTTGGAGACTGACAATGGTGCCAAACTGTCCAATGCCAAAGTGCTGAGGGACAGGAATGTCTCTGACAACTTCAGAGTCTCCACTGACCCCAGAGCATCGACACTGGCACTTCAGCACTATGACTCATCCTGATCCAACAGTGCTGGAGTCAAGCTAGTGAGGGAAATCATCAAAAGCGCTGTCTGCTCCATTATGTGTGCTCTATAGGGTAGATATAGGTCTGTGGGCTTTGGACCCAACAGTCAGATCAGTACAGGACAAACCAATGGCAGAGTGGTATTGACCAAGCCCTGAGCCACCACAGGGGTCTGGCCAGGAGGACCCCCAACTGAATCTGTGTCCAAAGGAACTTCTGCATCATCCTGTCCATGGAGGTTTCTGAGACTCCCTAACAAACAGAAGAACCTGAAGGATAAAGCCATCAGTGATGGCTGAGAAGAATGCTGGTGCTTCTCTTGTTTGATTGGTAAATAAAATCTCGGACTTACCAGTGCAGGGAAGAATCGTAGAGGGCAAGATGGTGAATGGATCCAGTGAAGCTCCATATCCAGGCATTTTGGTGTCTTATGAGGTGGACCTGTTTGCTCAGACGGTTCTGGAGACTTTCCTAATGTTTTCCTGTCTGTCTTGTTCCTTGCTCTTTTCATTCTGCTTCGGACCTTTGTTTTTTCCATCTTCTTCGATGACAGGGAAGACATCTCTGGGGCAAGAGTGGACGAACCTCTCACGTGGGCAAGAAGAGGGCCCTTCAGCACTAATTTATTGTATTAACTTTGTAGGGCCCTGGCCCTGAAAGAAGCACATTTTTCACAGTTGAAGTCTAGATGTGAAACTCCTAAGCAATAGACGCACAAAAAGTGAGGATTCTGTAATGGAATCTTATGCTCACAAGCTGAGCATTTTTTTTGAAACCGGTGGTCTTGTCCAACATGCACCCTATAGTGCCTTTTTTACACAAGTTCAAAGGACAAAACCACCACCGTAACAGGTACAAGCATGCAAAATCTGAAGGTAATGCTACTCAATGCTAGAAGTCTAAACCTCAAAATGCACACTCTCGAGGCACTCCTAAAAATGGGGAACATTGATAGCTGTGCAGTAACTAAGACCTGTTTCAAGGCTCCAGAGAGCACCCCTGCAATACCAGGCTACAACTCTTACCACACTTTTCGGCCACCAAACCAGGATCGAAACACTAAAGGTGGAGGAGTGTCCGTATTCACCAAGGATATTCACACCACTAGGCTAGTTGCCCAACACAATGCATCTGAAATTCTCCAGGTGCAACTAACACTAGGTAAGACTGCAATCCAAATTGTAGCTTGCTACAGATCCCCCATCATGCCCCAAGATTCTCACTACACCTTTCTAAACATACTGGAAAATATTAAGATACAAGCAAACGCCCTAATACTGAGTGATTTCAACTACCCTGCCATTAACTGGAAAAACTACTCTTGTACCAACACCTTTGCCCAATGATTCTTGGAATTCATAAAATTCCAATGCCCTGGATCAACTAATCCATAGTCCTACCAGGGGCTCCAATATCCTAGACCTGGTAATTACCAACATGGGAAATCGATAAGCTAATCACTCTAAACATCCACATCCCACTCCCCAGTATGGAAACCTCCATAAAAAAACTTCTCCAAAGCCAACTTCATGCTATTGAAGTCAGAAGTGACAAACTTCATGACACCCATGCAGACGGGAACTGAAAGTTCGACTGCGGAGTCCTACACTAAGGCACTGTATGAGCACATCTACTCATGCATGAATCGTGCCATCCCAGATAGAACCAAGATGCTCTCCTCCCAAAAAAGGAATCTAATCTGATGGTCCCCTGACATAAACTTTACAACAAAAGGAAGAAACTGATGCAGAAAAGAGGAAAATCCCACGATGCAAAAAATTCCCTTATCAGCCTCAGTAAGAAGCTGAGATCCCTTGTAAAATCCTCCAAAGCTAGTTAAGAAAATAAAATAGCCAAAGATTCCAAAGACAACCACAAGGCATTCTATAACTATGTCAAGAATCTAAATGGCAATGCTCAGATCTGCTCTGAGCTACAACAGAATGGCATTAAATATACTGATCCCAAGGATATTGCCAATATCCTGACAGATCGATTAAGTGACAACTTCACCCCCTAAACAGCCCATCTCAATACCGGACGATTGCCAAATTCTGGTAATAACAGCCACACAGGTAAAAAAAAAATGCACTCTCCAAAGCTAAGAATACAACATCCATGGGACCAGATGACATCCCGGGCTGTGTACTACATGAACTACAAAATGAACTGGCACCTCACCTAAATGTCATGTTTAATCATACCCTCACCTCAGGCTTTGTGCCCACTGAGTGGTGCACAGCTACAGTTATCCCACTCCACAAGGGGGGATCCATCTTGGATCCTGGGAACTACGGCCCCATCAGTCTGATGAGCCTGATCTGCAAGGCCATGGAACGTATTATCATGGAACTTATAAACAAAGATATTGGCAACCTTTAAACACTGTACCTCACCCAGTTTGGGTTCGTGAAGGGCCGATCTTGCCTCCTGAACCTGATTAACTTCTTTGAATCAGTCTCCGTGGATGAGGGTAAGGCATTCCACACAGCCTATCTGGACCTCGCCAAGGCCTTTGACACCATCCCCCACTCTTGAATCATAGATAAACTTACTAAGCTGGGCATTAATCTCTACGTCACTCTATGGGTTGCCATCTGGCTTACTGATAGAACCCACACTGTAAAAGTAGCTGACTCCAAATCCAGCTCCAGACAGTGGAGTACCTCAGGGTTCAGTCCTGGGACTACTCTTGTTTGGCATCTAGTTTTCTGAAGTACAGGCCAACACTAAGGGACTCTGGCTAACAAAGTTCGCAGATGACTGCAAACTGGGAGCCATTATTAAATCCCCAAATGATGTGGATACTCTACACAAGGGCCTTACAGAAACAGATGATTTTGTGCCAGAGCCATGGACTCAAGCTCAGTGCCAAGAAATGTATAGTTATCCCCTTTGGGAGAAAACATGTACCCGTGCATTATCACATAGGTGGCAGTACACAACACCAAAAGTGTGATAAGATACTTAGGAACACAGTTGGACAGTGGTCTCACCTTCAATAACCACATCGCCACAACAGTCAGGAAATACTTCTAGGTGACACACCTTATCACAAAGGGCTTTTCATCCAGAAAAAAGGAGGTCATTGCCCACTGTACTCATCCCTCATTAGACCCATTATAGAATACAACTCCCCATTTGGTATGTACCTCTCAAGACATCTGCAAAAACTGGAACGGCCGCAGGAATACCTCACTAAAAGAATCACAGGCCTAAAGCAGATGCAGTATGCTGACCGCCTTAAAAAACTCCAGCTATACTCTATCGTCTACTCAGAGGCGATCTCTGCTTAACATACAAGGCCATGTTAAACCCAGAGCTGTTGGACATGCTACACTTAAAAAAAATATCAAACCCTCAGAGCCACACGCTTCAGGGATCTAAGTAAACCTTGTCATCACAATAAACCAAAACATGCTGGAGGGATAGGTTCCTGACCCAGAGACTCCCCAGAGTCTGGAATAGACTGCCCATACATGTCAAGCGGAGCACCTCCTTGGTCCTCTTCAAAAGGAACCGTGATGATTCGATGGGAGAAAGGAAATTCACCCCGGGGATCACGTCAGTCGCCCTGCTAGACAGGGGTCCAGGGAAGTAAATAGTGTGGGAAGAAATAGCCAGGGAGTTGTTATGGCTAGGCTTGCATAGGCCCTAAGGCCGATAGCCTAGTACCAACCTATGAACCTATGCTGAGGAAAAACAGTCACCAACTCCAGCAAGGCAAAAACCCAGGCAGTGCCTACATAGAAAAAAATTCTACAAGTTAACAAGTAGTTAGTAATACCTAAACTGGTAATGCTATTACAGATAAAAAGAGAAAAAAAAAAAATATATATATATATATATATATATATATATATATATATACATTTTGTAATCTCGAATTTCAGTATCTCGAGACTATAAAGCCGAAAATGCAAAATACCGAAACTCTAAAAGCGCGAAATTCAAAATCGCAACTTTTAAATACGCCCTCCACCACACAAACACACATACACCTTCCTCCCCACACTACAACAAACTAAATACACACAAATACAACAACACTATACTTTCCTAATAGTTTGTTCCAGTGATCAGATTTTGCTGATCCCTGGGCTTTGTCTTGGTTCCTGTTTCTCCATTTTCCTTGTTTGGTCAAGGGGTAGTTTCTTTACTCACTAGTGGGAGTAGGGAGTACTGAGCTGCCTGTTTGTCCTCAGAGGAGTGGTTTAAGGCAGTAACTTGTAGTTGCCATTTTGGGTCATTTCCTGTCTTTTCCAGCCCCCTGCTATAAAGCACGCTTTGGCGGGCTTTTCTGGCTATAGAGAACTCAGCACAGCTCCTCGTGGTGTCCAGCAGAGTTCCTAGAGCAGCAGAGACCAGAAAAGACAAACTTTCCAGATTCTAAGTATTTTTTCTGCATTTTCGACTTTTAAGCCTTTCGATTGCTATTTCTGCCTGTTTTATTCTGCTATTACCTGTTTTTACTGTTTTTAATAGCTTGAATTGTTTGTTGCACTTGCTTGTTTGTTTTGCTTAAAAGTTAAACAGGCTAATACACTCAAGTGTACTAGCTTTTGATAGCATTTAGTCGAAAAACACAGCATTTATTGTATTTTCTGCCTATCTGAAAAGAAAACTTGAAAAAAAAAAAAATACTCTTGTTTTCCATACTTTCCTAATAGTTTGTTCCAGTGATCAGATTTTGCTGATCCCTGGGCTTTGTCTTGGTTCCTGTTTTCTCCATTTTCCTTGTTTGGTCAAGGGGTAGTTTCTTTACTCACTAGTGGGAGTAGGGAGTACTGAGCTGCCTGTTTGTCCTCAGAGGAGTGGTTTAAAGCAGTAACTTGTAGTTTATTGGCCATTTTGGGTCATTTCCTGTCTTTTCCAGCCCCCTGCTATAAAGCACGCTTTAGCGCGGAGTTGCCACTGTTGCACACTAGGGCAGCGCCGGTTAAGCAGGTTTAAACTATTCGGGCTACCTAAAGTCCACTCTTCAAATTTTCCCTTAAAACTACCTTCCTCGAACTATACTACTGATCTAATCAGCGTATCCTATAACTAAAAAGATCATCTCTACTTGACTCCAAGTAGACTATTCTTTATCTGTTAAATCTAGCACTTGCTCCTACAGTACTTATTACCTTGATACTGCACTCTTATAGATAGCACCCCAAAAAGGCAAACCCCCATTTCTCGGTCACCCACGTCCCCCGGAATCTCTTTTAAAGTTTTTTTGTCTAGTCCTTCTAGCATGTCAAGGGATCAGTTGCTAGTGTCCTCTCCTGCTCAGCTGGTGAACATGGGAATATTGAGGCAATGCTACATTTGCCTCATGTACACAGACAACCCTCTCCTCCTCCCACAAAACACAAATACATGCGAGAGATGCAACTATACGGCCAAACTGGAGGCTGAGCTCTTTCAACATAGGACTGGCAAGACCAGTCAGGAGGAAAAGGTTACCACACACACTATAGACCCAGTCTCACATAGTACCATCTCAACCTCAAATCATACACATAAACACACAAAGACATACTCGGAGGCTCTGATCAAAAATCTACCAAAACAGCAGAGGCCACCAAAGCAGACACCCAAACAACCACCATCTCAGAACACACCTGCAACACATAGACCTCACAGTCAGAGTGTCAAACAGTCACAGCCCTTAAGGCCAAACACAATGCCAGACACACTAGTCATTGGTGACTCCATAGTCAGACACACTGACGTCCCGCTCACCAGACTGAGTAAGGAGAAGGTCACAGTAAGCTGCCTGTCGGGCGCTAGAATCCGCCACATAACGCATGCACTCAGGTCTCTCAACAGCAGGTACAAATATGACTCAGTCATTGTCCATGCTGGTGTAAACGACCTGAGACGTACCTCCTTGGACTACATGAAAAGAGACATTGAGGAGCTCTCTGATTATGTAGCCCAGGCAGGTATGACCCTGACCCTGAGCAGTATCCTACCTTCACCAAGAATGATGCCACAATACAGAGATAAGATGATCAGCTTTAACAATTGGCTTAAACTCTGGTGTCATTCAAAGGGGATCCAATGTCTGTCTGCCTGGGATGACATGCTGGACAAGCCACGCTGCAAGGGACGGCTTGCACCTGTCACCCTGGGATTCGGATATTGGCAAAGGCTCTTGCCACCCCATAGTGCCTTTTTAGGCAAGGCTCAAATTCTAAACCTACCACCCTAGAACACAAAAAGGAAAAAACTAAGGGTAATGCTGCTCAATGCCAGAAGTCTAAATCTCAAAATGCACGCACTCGAGGCCCTTCTCAGTATGGAGAACATCGATGTCTGTGCTGTGACAGAAACCTGGTTCAAGGCTCCTGAGAGCACCCCAGCACTATCAGGTTTTACCTCATATCATGCGTTCGGCCCCAAAATCCGGAAAATACCAAGAAAGGAGGGGTATCCATATTCATCAAGGACACCCACACCTCCAGACTGGTGGCAACGCACGATGCATCGGAAACCATCCAGGTGCAATTAACCATAGGCAAGACTGCTCTGCAAATTGTAGCATGTTACAGGCCACCCTCACAAACTCAGGAACCTCACATGGCCTTCCTGAAAACACAGGATAAATGTATCACCAAACACCATCATACTAGGTGACTTCAATTACCCTAATATAGACTGGGTACACTACTCAAGCCCAAACACCCTAGCCCAAAAGTTCCTGGAATTCATAAACTCAAATGCCATGGAACAACTAGTCACCATCCCCACAAGAGGAGAAAACATATTTGATCTCATCATCACGAACATGGGAGCACAATGTTCAACACCGGAAGTATACCCCTCACTGGTGAGATCTGATCACAAACTAATCTCGCTGGAGGTCCTCATCCCACCCCCACCTGAAATAAAAAAGACCACAGTAAAGAACTTCTCGAAAGCCGACTTCACACTTTTAAAGACTAGTGTGGTCTCCTTTAAGGCCCCCGAGGCATGGAAAACAGTACTCAAGCCGCTGAATCACTTACAAATGCCTTCTACTAGCACCTGCAGGACTGCATGGATAAGGCAATCCCAAGCAAAACAAAGACTCTTTGTACCAAAGGCAAGCGTCCAGTCTGGTGGACCCCAGCCATAAACAAACTCTACAACAAAAGGAGGAAGCTACTACAAGATAGAGCAAAATCCTTAAAAGGTAAGACACCCTTGATCACTATAAGTAAAAAACTAAGAGCTCTCATAAAATCATCCAAAGCAAATTTTGAGAGAAAAATAGCTAAAGACTCAAAAGACAATCATAAGGCCTTCTTTAGCTATATTAGAAACCTGGGAGGAAACTCCCAGATATGTTCAGAACTAGTTCAAAATAATGTGAAGATTACTGATCCTACAGACATTGCCAACATACTGGCTGACAGGTTCAGTGCAAACTTCTCCACCCCCCCAAAAGGAGAGATATCTATACCAAGTGATTGCAGCCCCCCAAACATCTCCAACTCCCAAGTGAGAACTGCTCTCTCCAAAGCAAAAAACACAGCATCCATGGGACCTGATGGTGTCCCCGGCTGTGTGCTCCACGAACTCAACGAGGAATTAAACCCACAGCTAGGACAGCTGTTTAATCATAGTCTTACCTCTGGATACGCACTCCAGGAGTGGCGCACTGCAACTGTGGTCCCACTTCACAAAGGCGGTGCCTCCACCGACCCTGGAAATTACCGGCCCATTAGCTTGACAAGCCTTATCTGCAAAGCCATGGAGAGGATCATAATGGACCTCATAAATAAAGACATAGGGAATTTGCAGACTTTGGATCCATCCCAGTTTGACTTTGTCAAAGGCAGATCATGCCTCCTAAACTTTGTTGACTTTTTCGAAACCGTCACCAAAGCCATTGATGAGGGAAAGGCAGTCCATACAGCCTACCTCGATCTGGCGAAGGCCTTCGATACAATACCCCACTCGGGTATCATTGAAAAACTCATCAGCTTAAATGTTAACCCATACATCACAAGATGGGTCGCAAACTGGCTGAGTGACAGAACACACAGGGTCAGAGTTGCTGGCGCCATGTCAGACTCAAAGCCTGTCACAAGTGGTGTACCACAGGGCTCAGTCCTGGGCCCACTCTTGTTTGGCATCTACTTTTCCGAAGTACAAGCAAACACAGGAGGGTTATGGCTGACAAAGTTTGCAGATGACTGCAAACTGGGCCATAGTAGAAAACACATCTGACACAGATATCCTTCAGAAGGGTCTCACAGAAACGGATAACTGGTGCCAGAGCCATGGCCTAAAGTTAAATGCCAAAAAATGCATAGTCATACCCTTCGGGAAAAACAAGGTTACCCTAGCTACCAAATAGGTGGCAATCCACTGAGCACAGAAGAAGTTATCAGGGACCTGGGGACCCAAGTTGATAGTAGTCTGTCATTCGACACCCATGTAGCCAAAGTAGTTAGGAAGACCTTCTACATTGCCCACCTTATCATGAAGGGATTCTCATCTAGATCAAGGGAGGTCATAGTCTCCCTATACACATCACTCATCAGACCAATGATTGAGTACAATGCCCCATTCGGAATGTATCTGACCCGACACTTGCAGCAGCTTGAGAGGCCACAAAAGTTCCTCACCAAAAGGATAAAGGGTCTCAAACATCTGTCCTATGCTGCCCGACTGAAAGAACTCCAACTCTATTCAGTCGCTTACCGCCTGCTCAGAGGTGACCTTTGCCTAACATACAAGGCCATGTCAAACCCAGATTTGATGAATATGCTTCACCTCAAAAAATCTAGATCCACCAGAGCCACAAGGGCGGGAGACTTAAACCTTGACACGGCTATTAATAGGACGTGCTGGAGGGATAGATTCATCACCCAAAGACTCCCTATGCTGTGGAACAAAATCCCGGTATATGTGAGGCAGAGCACCTTGCTGGCCTCGTTCAAGAGAAATCTTGACCAATGGATGGGAGATCGCAGATGTACCCCAGGGATTACCTCAGTGTCACTGCTCGACAGAGGCACAGCAAAATAATGGGTATAGTTCCCCATACTAAAGGGGTGGCGTAAGCCACAAAACTATGGGCTAGGCTTGTAAATGCCCTCGGGCAGATAGCCTAGTATGAACCTATGAACAAATACATGAACCTACCCTACATATAAGCAGAGGGCAAACCCCCCTGCACCCCCCACACCCCTGCTACTTGTATATACTAACTCCAAGGTTGCACTAAAGACGGACACTAAACCCACCACTACACACTGTACATTCCCCTCGCACAAACACACATCACATACATACACACACCACCATTCTCGACACTTACACACTCAATACCGTAACCTACAACTACTACTTCCCAACACACTAACCTACATTAAAATCCCTACCCAAAACCCTTAAAATATAAACACTTACCTGAACCTCCAGCTATCCATTAACACAGCGCACCACCACAACTGCTGATTTGACATTTCCGTATGTGGACTTTTGCACAACTGGGTTTTCGATATTTTAGTCTCAAGATACTGAAATTCGAGATTTCATTATTTTGAGATTGTGATATGCACCCATATATATATATATATATATATATGTATGTATGTATATATGTATATATGTATATATATATATATATATATATATATATATATATATATATATGTATATATATATATATATATATATATGTGTATGTATGTGTGTGTGTGTGTGTATGTATATATATATATATATATATATATATATATATATATATATATATATATATATATATATATATATATATATATATATATATATATATATATATATATACACCCACACATACATATGTAAAGATTTTATAAGAATGTATATATTTCCCAAATAAGGGAAGGGGGAGAAAAAGATTTCCTGAAAAAAAAATTGGAAAGGCTTCCAAAATAGCAAGAGAAAAGGGTAGTACAATTAAGCAAACAGAAAAAAAAGTATGGGGGGGGGGGTCCGAGCCCTAGATCCAAGCTCTTGGAAAAAGCACCGAGGTCAGATCCAATCAGATTAGATAATCCAGTTGTTGAATCAGAAGAAAAAGACAACACTGGATCCTTTTTCCCCCTTGTTGTATAAGATAATGCAGCAACAGCAAACTTAGAAATTTTGAGTCAAAGTATTAGCATATATTTTGTTCTTTTTTTTGTCAACCAAGAAGTTTGTTGAGTAATAGCCCTTTTCTTTTAAGGTCACAAAGTTTAGAGGAATTTATGTGACTGTTTTGGACAAGACAGTATCTGTGTTAATATCATGGTCTGGGAATTCAGGATGTTGAATCAACACTAATGCTCTGTAATACTTTTTATACTTCAGTCAAAAATGTGGACAAAAGAAAAAAATCACCCAACTTGTTCATAGCTTTCTTTATTGGAAGTGTAGCAGTTTGATTCTAAGGAAAGTGAAACAGCTTTTGCTACAGATCAGTCCCGTCTTCCTACTTCTGTGTTTGTCAAAAATAGTGTGTGCCACTAGATGGCACAATGCAATGTATATGAATTCTGCTAAGTGGAATAGAAGTAGATTTTTTTTTTTTCTTTTTAACATTTTTGGCACCCCTCTTGAGAAGATTATCATCTGCTCCTGGTGCCTTTCTTGACCTCTGATAAATGCTAACAGAAATACAGTAGAGAGTCGATTATCCAAATTAATTGAGACCTAGGTAGTTAATATAATTAAACTATTTGGATAATCAAAATATAATTGAACCAGATAAAAAGACTTCTAAAATCTTGTTTTTTCTGCATGCAAGAAATACACGTTTCAACCATTCAGCAATTCCAGTGGACAGTAAAGAATATTTTTCGCAAACAAGTGGGCGACAAGCTCAAAAAACGCACACAAGCGAATTTCTGTAATGTTTACATATTCAGACTTTGATTTTTCCTACCCAAAAACTTTGGAAGGCTGAATTCAGATAATTGACATTTCAGATAATCTATTTTCTACTCTAATATAAGAACCATATCCAGTACGCTAATTGATCTTCACTGCAGAATCTCTATTTTATCAATTAAAAAAGTTGTTTTAACAATTGCCAAATCAATGATAACTGTCGGCTTGGATTTTTTTAACAATAAGTTGGTTTACTGTTTTAATACATTTTCTTGATATTCTTGATAAACTTGTCCCTGGTGACAGTCCAGAGACTATTCTGAATGTGGATTTTGCAGATATAATGGTGCAATGTGCTCTTGTGAGACTGTATAAGATTTACCACATGGTTTTCATGCCTACAGGGCCTCAGTGACTTGCAAGTAAGAAGCCCTCCTTTCAAAGGAGGAAACATTTAACTGCAGCCTCCTAATATATGTAACTAGTTACTTTGAAGGTTCTTTTTAGTGCAATTCCTCCCCTTTGACAAGACTTTTAAGACCTGTGATTCCTTATACTTATTTGCTAATCCATTGGACTGGTAAGGCTTTCAACAGGTACTTCAGTTGCCTGAGCGGCATCTGAATGCCAGTCTATGAACTCTTTAGCGGTCCTTATGCTTTCCCGTCTTATACTGATTAGGTTCCTTCTGTGCACCTCAGCCTGGCCAAGAACAGGAAACTGCTTTACCCTTTGAGAACAGTGAGATGGGGGGCAACTCTGTAGCTGTTCCACCCCCCCCAGCATGCACAAGTAAGCCATTAGAATTATTGTCTGCTCTATTGAAGAGGCAGTGTTGTGCTTTTTTAGATACTGTCTCAAGAATAAAATTCCCGACCATAAAAACTCTATCTAAAAACAACTTCAGTGTTATGCTATTAAACTCTAGGAGTCTTAACATGAAACTGCATTCACTGGAAGCAGTCCTCACCTTGGAAGACGTAGACATTGTGCAGTCATGGAGACTTCATTCAAGGCTGTGTAGAGCACCCCAGCCATACTGGGTTATACCTCCTTCCACACATTCAGACTACAAACTGAAGGCAAAAAAAACTAAAGAAGGTAGTATATCGGTATTCATTGAAGATAAATACACCTCCAGATTGATTAAACCGTATGAGAGATACTTGGTGCAATTAACTGTTGATAGGACACCTACTCAAGTCATTGCCAGCTACAGGACCCCCTCCTTGAATCAGACACCCAATTTGCCTATTTGGATCTACTTGCATCTATTAAGGTACATTGAACACCATGGTTTTGCGCAACTTTAACTACCCATCTATTGACTGGGTAAAATACTTGTGCTCAAACTCACTTGCCCAAAGGTTCCTCAACTTCATTACCTCCAATGCCCTGGACCAGCAGTTGACATCCCATAAGGAGTGCCAACATCCTGGATCTGGTGCTTACCAATATAGGAGACCACTGCAGCACCCCCACTGTGAGATCTTCCCTGGTGAGATCTGACCACATATCAGTCTCATTCGAAGTAACTATCACACCTGCCCTCCACCCCCACCCCAGCAGCAACTAAACTAAAAAAAACTTCTCCAAAACAGATATATAATTACAGGATGGTATAAGTAGCTTTACTGCTCCTCCCCCCATAGATGGAACTGGCAACTATGCTGAGTTCTACACCCAGTGCTTTATATAAACACCTGTGTAACTGCATTGGCTCGACCTTACCTGATAGGACTAAAAGAAGCTCCTCAAGGAAGAGCAAACCTACCTGGTGGACAACTGCCATTAATAGGCTTTACAATAAAAGGAAGAAATTGCTGTCTGAATAAGGGAGGGTGAATAAGAGGGAGCGAACCTTAAAGTGGAAACACTCCCACCTAAGCTTAAAGAAGCAAAAAAGACTTCTCGTGAAGTCCTCCAAAGCAAACTATGAATCTAAATTAGCTTCCTCCACTAACAACAAACATAAGGCATTCTTTAGTTACATCCGTAACCAAAAAGGGAAGGCCCATATTTGTGCCAAACTGGTTGTCAATGATACCACATATACTGAGCCTGAGGACATAAATAACCTATTGACCGATAGGTTCTGTGAAAACTTTTATCCCTGCCATTCGTACCCCATGACATCCCTACCACCTGTCTCCTACCTTGTATCTCTAAAGAGCAGGTCATAAATGCCCTCTCTAATGCCAAAAACACAGCATCTGTGGGACCTTATAACATCCCAGGCTGTGTCCTGCATGGGCTCCAAGAAGAATTAGCAACACCATTGGTACTCTCTTCAATCATAGTTTAAGCACTGGATTCATCCCAGCTGAATGGAAAATGGCCACCGTTATTCCCTTACACACAGGTGGTGACTTTGGAAACTACAGACCTATTGGTCTGACTAGCCTTATCTGCAAGTGCAATGGAGAAAATCATCATGGACATTATCAACAAAGATATAGGTAATCTCCAAACACTTGATCCTATTCAGATTGGATTTATCAAGGGGAGAATCATGCCTGTTAAACCTGGTTGGCTTTAAGACAGTCACCAAGGCCCTGGACAAGGGGAAATCTCTGCATACAGCCTACCTAGACTTGGCCAAGGCTTTTGACACTGTCCTCCCCACTCAGGTATCATTGACAAACTCACCCAGCTAGGTGTCATCCCTTATATTGTTAGATGAGTCGCTAACTGGCTGACTGATCAAACAGATAAAGTCAATATAGGGGAATCCACCTCCAACAGCAGACCTGTAACCAATGGTGTTCCACAGGGATCAGTTCTGGGACCGCTGCTGTTTGGAATCCATTTCTCCAAAGTACAAGCAAAAACTAAAGGTCTGTGACTGATAAAGTTTGCTGGTGACTGCAAACTGGGAGTGGTCATAGAATCTCCAAATGATGTCAACATCCTACAAGAGGGTCTTACACAAACAAATGATTGGTGCCACAGTCATGGACTTAATACATTTTTTTGTATTGAGTTTATCATCCTTTTCAGTAAGAGCATCGTTCCTGCTAACTACCACATAAATAGCCACACCCTAAGTACGAATTCAGTGGTAAGAGACCTGGGCACACAGGTTGACAGCAACCTCGCTTTTGTTCACCATGTCTCCACAGTGGTAAAGAGGGCATTCTATATTGCTCATGTCATAAGTGAGGGCATTACCTCCAGAAAAAAAGAAGTTATAACCTCCCTGTACTCTTCCCTCCTCAGGCCAATAATGGAGTAAAACTCCCTTTTTGGTGTGTACCTTTCAAGCATCTGCTGCAATTGGAGAGACCACAAAGGTTCCCCACAAAAAAAATTCAAGGTCTTCAGCATCTGTCCTATGTGAATCATCTGAAATCACTATCATTTTATTCCGTTTCATACAGACTACTCAGAGACAATCTCTGCCTTGCGTGTAAGGCAATGTCTGACCCTGCTTTATTGGAAATGCTGCATATCCGCAAGTTAAGTGGTACGCAGGTTACTCTCTCTAAAGATCTTAACTTGGTATGTGACATTAATAGAACCTGCTGAAGGGATAGGTTTGTTTCCCAGATGTTACCCCACCTTTGGAACAGACTCCCACTTCATGTCAAACAGAGCACCTCTTTGGCCGTCTTTAAACGCAATCTGGATTGGATGGGTGACCGTAAATTCACCCTAGGGGTTCTGCCTGTGTCCCTCTTGGACAGGGACAGTAGGTGCTGATTGTCGAAATAAGGGTAGAACTTGGCTAGGCTTGTAAGGGCCCTAGGGCCATTAGCCTAGTAACTCTGTATGATCCTAAAGGGAGCCAAATACTGCTGCAGAAAAATGATAAAGCAGGACCATTATTTTTTACTTTTTCTTGTATGTCCGCTTTTTCACCTAACAATCTCTGCTTCACAAAAGAAAAATTGACACCGTTGTCTGCTCACTTTCCTGAGGTATTTAAATTATTTGATGATCATGTTTAATGTTTTTCCTTAGCTTATAAAACCCTTACCTTGAAGTCCAGTACATTCTTTTGCCTGCAGTCACTCATTTATAACAAATTAATTGTTTTTCTCAGAGCAGAGTGAAAATGTAAACTTTTAAAATTACCACAGAATGAGTAAATTCACTACCAACATTACATAAATTGCTTAATTCCTGCTTTTGCTTAAACCTCAGTCTTCTTCCTGAATATTATTCTGCATGTATTGTTCCCTGCAAATTCCATTTATATTTTGTGTAACTTGTCCTTTCTCTTTTCTAAAGATCCATCTTCAGTTCTTTTATCTGTTTTATTATATTCAGTACTTCAAATATAGTTAGTTTAGAGACTAATGCTTTTATGAAGGCCGGTAGGCAGCTATAAGTGGAAAAAGGTATTCATTCATTTCAACATTGCATAATTTGTTGGCACTGTGTGTTACATCACCTTTGACTATACCAAAGTGTGCTGGAATGTAAACCGTTACTAAGAGAAGTTCTTAAAAGCATTGGCAGGTATATGTTGATTAAAAACAGTTTTCATTTATATGTATTTCTTTGCCTAACGCTTCATTTACTGTATTCCAGTGTTGTGTAAGTCACACAGTGCATTGTTGTTGCTTTGCTAGCCTTTTGTAAAATTGTCACTTGTTTCTTTTGGACTGATGCAGGCTTTTGTTAGTCTTTTTTCCTGTAGATTTGTAGGTGCACCAAGCTACATTCTGTCCTGCAGATGTTCTTCATTCCACATTGCTGCAGTCCTAACTATTGGGTAGTCCGCTGTCCAGTCGGCCCGAATACCAAAGTATATGGCTGGGTCAGGGCGCATTACTGACGCTGCACGCTGGGGTACAGGGTACTCGCATGACCGGCCATATCCTCAGTCTTTTTGCCGCATGGTCCGATGCAGAAGCAATTTTAGAGTGCAGGTTGGCGTTCTGAAAGTTTCTGAAGTCAGAGTTTCAGACCGAATCAAAGTTGGCTAAGTACCCGTTGGGAATATTTTGTTTTTTTCTTGCCTCAGTATTTAACCGGATGTCAGAAAAAGTGAATAACTGTATTTCTTGTGGGAAACCGATACCTCATAGGGATTACCATACTTTGTGTATACCTTGTTTAGGGCCTGAGCACGACGTTGTTGGATGCCGCTCTTGTGCTAGATTTAACAAACGCACTATTAAGAGAAGGTTAGACTGTGCCAGGTTAGTTTTTGGGAAGCGTTGTAATTATAAAATGCCCGGGCCGGCTCCGGCCTTCCCCGACCAAAAGCGCAAGGACAAAGCAGCAAAGCCTAGAGTGGAAGAACCGACAGTCCCAGACGTCGGTTCTTTAGAAGGCTAAGTGGAGCCGGAGGTTCTGCCAGGAGTTTCTTTGGAGTCTCAGGGAGAGACTTTACTGTTACAGGATGTGTCCTCTCAGGAAGTAGGCCAGGCTGAGGGGGCTTCTCAAGTGGCTGTTCTTCCCTCTCTTCCTAAGGTGGTTAGAGCCTCCCCTTCTGTTTCCAAGGCCTTCTTTGAGAGGCAGGCCAAGTTTAGCTTCAGTGGGGGTTTCTCCTAGTGCTTCAGGGTCTTTGCCTAAGAAACATATGCTTAAAATGGCAGAGGATTTGATTACTATGATTAGAGGTTCTATGCCCCCTCCTGATAAAAGGCCTAGGGTGGAACCTGAGTTTGAGAGTTTTGAGCAATGTTCGGAGGCTTCTGAGTCTTCGTTGAAGACTTGCAGGAGTATCCTCCTTATTCTGATTCTGATGTGGATGATTCTACTCCTTCAGCTTCTCCTCCTGAGGATTTTTCATTTTCAGAAACTCTGCATTCCATGAGGGAGCATTTTAAATGGGAAGGTCAAGATTTCTCTGATTCCAGGAAGAGGCTTAGGGAATTCTTGTTTTACCCCAGCATAGGCCTTTAGCTATACCTCCTGTTCTGAATGTGGTGGAAGATGTTTTGCAGAGGCTTCCCTGAATCCTGATTCTTTGCCTCCTGCCCCAGTTAAACCGGATAGGTACTATAGGGTGCCTGAAGCTCATAAGTATCTTTTAAGAGTCCTAGGGCAGACCCGAAACTGTCTCTCAGGGGCCTAAAGGTGTGAAGGCCTCTGTTGTTAAAAATCCTGTTCCTCCTGATAAAGAGGCAAGGGCTTTGGATAGATGGGGAAAGAAAGTGTATACTTCTTCCACTTTAGCCATGAGGGCATTGAATTGTCAGTTTCACATGTTAAAATATCAGAATTATCTCCTTTCACAATTGAAATCTAAGGTGGATGCTCTGGCAGAAGGTATTGAATGTAAAGAGTTGCAGGATTTAGTTCATGTGTCTGAACAGGTGGGTAAACATTCCTTGCAGTGTGGTTTTGATGCTGTGCAGGCCTCCTCGACGGTGGCTGCCACTGGTTCTGTTCTTCGTAGGCACGCCTGGTTGAGAGATCAGAATTTAGCTGAGCATGTTAAAACAAGGATTTTGGATGCTCCTTTACAGTCTGATGTGTTGTTTGGTTCGCCTGTGGAAGCAGTTTTAAAGAAAATGGAGGACAAGGCTAAGTCTATGCAAACTGTTAAGGATTTTTGCAGGTGCAGCCTCCAAGTTTAGTAGAAATTGGCCTACTAAGGGATGGACTTATCCTGCTTATGATTCCCAGTCTAGGGGTAGGTCTAGACGTGGTAGGGGCAGAGCTCAAGGTTCTTTTAGGCCTAGGACAGGAGTTCACCTGCTCAGACTTCTGGTGAGGGCAGGGTCAGTCCTTTCGTAAGCAGACCCAATGACCTGCCTTTTCAGCTGCCAGTACATTCTCGCCTGGCAGCACCTTTGGGAGGAAGGCTGTCTCTTTTCAAAGAAAATTGGGATTTAATTACCCAAGACAGATGGGTTCTGGATATCATTCACCACGGTTACAGGTTCTATTTCCATACCTTGCCTCCTTTCAAAGGCATGCCAGACATTCCTCCTCTACAAAGAACAGAGGCTCACAAGCAAATTTCTCTGTTGCTCCAAATAGGGGCCATTCAGCCAGTTCCTGTGCCAGAAAGGGGCCTAGGATTTTATTCTCGCCTGTTCCTAGTACCAAGAAGGGGAACACGTGGAGACCAATTTTGGATTTATCTATCCTCAACACTTATCTGGACATTCCCAAGTTCAAAATGTTGACGTTACAACAGCTTTTACCTCTGCTGGGCAAAGATCACTGGATGGTAACTTTAGATCTCAAGGAAGCTTACCTTCATGTGCCTATAAGACTAAGTTGCAGGAAGTATCTGCGTTTTGAGCTGGAAATTCTCATTATCAGTTCTCTGCATTGCCCTTTGGCTTATCTACTGCCCAGAGTATTCACAAAGGTTCTGGCTCCAGTGATAGCTTACTTCAGGCTAAAAGGAATTCAAATCTATCCTTACTTGGACGACTGCCTGATTCTGGATCAAGAAAAGGAAGACCTTCTACAGCATTTGGAATATGTCATAGCAGTGCTAAGATGCCTAGGGTATTCTGTGAACGAAATAAAGTCCAGTCTAGTACCCTCTCAAGACATGTGCTTTCTGGGTGTGAGACTGAATACAGCAGCCCAGATGGCCTTTTAACCCCGGACAAACAAAAGAATCTTTCCAGTTACTTCCATCAACTATCTCTTCAGTCCGGGCTGACTGCAAGGACAGTCCTTCAAGCCTTAGGTTCATGGCATCTTGTATTCTGGTGCTTCCCAATGCCAAACTGCATATGAGGAAGCTGCAATGGTATCTCAAAATGTATGGACACAGCACTGCCAGGATTTGGACACTGTCATTCAAATAATACCTTGCATTCAAAAAGGAATTTTTGTGGTGGGCTCAGGAATGTCACCTAAACAAGGGACTCTCTGTGACCCGGCCAGAGGCGAGTCAGATTCTAACGACAGATGCCTCAGACATTGCTTGGGGAGCTCATCTAAATGGAAAGTGGATACAAGACAAGTGGCCTGCCAGACTACAGCATCTACATATCAACATGAAAGAGATGTTAGCAGTCCAGTTTGCATTAATGGCTTTTCAAGGAGTTACTTCTTCCAGGGCAGGTGTTGATTCTAACAGACAACACAACTGTCATGTGGTACATCAACAAACAAGGGGAACACATTCTTACCCATTGTGCAGGCAAGCAATGATTTTATGGGAGACTGCGCCAGCTTGCAACTAACTCTTCAGGCAAGGTTTCTGCCGAGCACAGAACTCCTTAGCAGATGTGTTAAGCAGACAAATCATGGATCCCCACGAGTGGAAACTGGATCTTCATGTATTTCAAAATTGACAGTGTCATGGGGAACTCCAGACATAGATCTGTTCGCTTCTCCACTAAACCACCAGCTGCCAAAGTTTTGCACAAAGAGGTTTCATCATACAGCTTGGAAAGTGGATGCTCTTTCTTTCAGTTGGAAAAATCTTCATGTGTATGCTTTTCCACCTCTGCCTCTTCTCCCAAAGGTGCTTCTAAAGGTCAGACAAGACAAGCCAAGGATGATTTTAATAGCTCCAGATTGGCCTCGGCAGCACTGGTACCCATTACTGAGGAGTCTGGTAAGGAAGCCTCCATGGCCTTTAACCTTGATTCCACACCTGTTGTCTCAGAGGGACGGTCACCTGCTCAATGTCAAGCTTCACTCTCTTCATCTAACAGCCTGGCATATTCTGTTTTGAAAGACGGCAGGTCTCAACTTCCTCAACAAGTTTTAAATGTGATTATGGAAGCCAGAAGACCTAGTACAAGGAAAGTGTACGCAGAAAAATGGAAGAGATTTTTATTTTGGAGTGCAGCAAACAATTTGGAGATTTCTGAGCCTAATTTGAGTATGGCTCTTCAATATCTTACTGAGTTATTGGACAAAGGTTTGTCTTTCTCTTCCATTAAGATTCATGCTGCAGCAATTTCAGCTCACTATGATTGTGACCCACCATTGTTTTTGCATCCTTTGTTCAAGCAATTTCTTAGAGGGGCAAAGAATATAAGACCCCCATTACGAGCTCCTACTCCTGCTTGGGATCTCAATTTTGTGTTGGAGAAACTTACTCTACAACCTTTTGAGCCTGGCTACTGCTGAATTGAAATACTTGTCATGGAAGACTGCTTTTTTGTTGGCCATTACTTCTGCAAGAAGGGTTTCTGAGTTACAGGCCCTTATGGCGGTAGAGCCTTTTGATTTTTCATAAGGATAGGGTATCATTACGTACTAATCCTTCCTTTATGCCTAAGGTGGTTTCTAGTGTGGCTTTAAACCAAACTATTCATTTGCCTACTTTTTATGCAGATCCCCAAAATAAAGGGGAAAAGATTTTGCACACTTTAGATGTACACAGGCAATTGCGTTATTATTTGAGCAGGACTAAGGATTTTAGGCAGTCTCAGCAGCAGTTTGTTTCTTTTGCTTTGAGTTCAGGGCAAGCCTGTGTCAAAACAAACTATTTCTAGGTGGATTGGGTTTTGCATTGCATTTTGTTATTCCCATCATGGCAAGGAGATTCCAGCTGGGATTAGGCCTCATTCCACTAGGGCTACTGCCACTTCAACAGCATTTCTAAGGGGTGGCAACTAAGGATATTTTGGAGGCAGCTACTTGGAGTTCAGTGCATACTTTCTCTAAGCATTATCACCTTCCTCTCTACTCTAAGTCTAGGGCTGGTTTTGCCACAGCTATTTTGCAAGGCATGTTGTCAGCTCCTGCTTCCTTATGATTTGCCAGCCTCCCTTACCTCTGCTTTGGGATTCTACCCAATAGTTAGGACTGCAGCAATGTGGAATGAAGAACATAGTACAGTTTTGTACCTACCATAAATGTAGATGTTCGAGGATCCACATTGCTGCAGTCCAATTTACCTCCCTCCTTCCCTCTGTGTTTAGGGGTGGTTGTGTAGGTGAGGTTATATTCTGGTAATTTTGTATATATTGTACATATTTTTGGTGCAGGTATGCTTGGAGTTTTTGGTTTTGGCCTTATCTTTTCAGGGACTTCTGACATCTGGGGCAAGAAAAGACTGAGGATATGACGCCGGTCATGCGATTAGTACCCTGACGCGCCTGACCGACGTCAGCCATATACTTTGGTATTCGGGCCGACTGGACAGCGGACTACCCAATAGTTAGGACTGCAGCAATGTGGATCCTCGAACATCTACATTTATGGTAGGTACAAAACTGTACTTTATGGACTATAAAGAATGGTCATTAAGTATTAATTGTATGTTTGTATATACTGCTTTTTACTCAGTGCTGTCGCCTCACAATAAGACGCTGTCCGGTTCGATTCTCAGCTAGAGCGTCTTCTGATTGGAGACATGCGTGAATGGGCGTACCTTCGTTGAAGGTTGTGCGTCAGGCCTGGCAAGCCGGTACGTAAAAATCAACTGCCAATCTTTAGCGGACCGGAGTTCTGCTGTGGCGACCCCTAACCGGGAAAAGCCGAAAGACATAATAAAACTCAGTGCTGTCAGGGATAGGTTATTTTGTACACATAATCGGTGTTGATTCTAGCAAAGATGGCACTGCACTGTTGGACTTTAGAATGCATCAAATGTTATCCATTAGCAGAATGAGAGAACTCTGTCTTGATATGTTGAATGTTACTTCACCCATCTGTTTAACCATGTTTGTACTCTAGTATTTTATAGTGCAGAAAGTTAAGAGCTCTGTAGTCAATTAAAGGAGGTGCTTAAAGGTGTGATCTTTTCACTTAGTGGAAGTCTCTGTGGTTATCAACATATTCTATTATCAGTCAATACAGCCTTTGTAAGTTCTGTACCCCTGTGAGGGAGGATGTTTGTGGTAATTAGGTGGTTAACCTGTACACTGCAACAAATCCCAAAAGCATGTTCAGAATTCAGAACATCGCATAGCTGATGAAACTGAAGCAGATTCTACACACAGAAATGGTAAATGTCACTGACTTTCCAAAGACAATGAGTATGAGGGATGTGAATTTATGTGCTTAACAAGACTTGCTTAGCTGCTGTTTCTGGCCTTCCTCCAACAACCGTGTGTAATACTGTCGAGAGGTCTACAGGTAGTGAGTTATTCTTAGAGGATTTGCAGCCAGAGTAGCCAGTCTAGCACAACAGTGAATTACTGACCCTGACATTAAATATTCCTAACACACCAGAGTCATTGCTTTAGAAAACTGTTACTACCTAGATGGATATCCCAAATGTATTAAATGTTTGCTGAATTTTGTCTTATGATCAGGCTATACCATGAGTATGCATCCTGTTTTTGTACTTGTACCCTCTCAGTGTTTCAGGAGTCACTTGTAAGTGAGCTGGAGATTTCACACTCTTTGTATGCCGTCTACATTTTATGCCACTAACCTGCTATCCAAACACTTTCCTTCTGTTGTACCTCAACAGCTGCATCATTAGCCTACTTGGTACAAGTTTTGTACCTCTTTATGTGGTAAACACTACTGCATTGGGAAGGAGCCCTATATAGGTTCATAGGTTCATACTAGGCTATCTGCCCTTGGGCATTTACAAGCTTAGCCAGAGTGTGTTTGGCTTTCGCCACCCCTTGGAATGAGTTTACTGTGCCCTTTTTAAGGTTGTGTTTACTGTGGCTGTGTCTAGTAGTGAGACAGAAGTGATCCCCAGAGTAAACCTACGATCTCCCATCCACTCGTCAAGATTATTCTTGAAGAGAGTCCGTGAGGGGCTCTGCCTAACATGGACTGGGATTCTATTCCAGAGTGAAGGGAGTCTCTGGGTTATGAATCTGTCCCTCCAGCATGTCCTATTTATTTCTGTGCTGAGGTTCAAGTCACTCAATCGCGTAGCTCTTAAGGGATTTGGATTTTGTGGAGCATGTCCATTAATTCAGGGTTGGACATGGCTTTGTACGTCAGGCATAGATCGCCTCTGAGTAGGCGGTATGCAACTGAGTAGTGCTGGAGTTTTTTTAGCCGAGCAGCATATGGGATCTGTTTGAGTCCCTTGATCCTCTTAGTGAGGTACTTTTGGGGTCTTTCTAGTTGCTGCAGGTGTCTGGTAAGGTATATCCCAAATGGGGCATTGTACTCAATTATGGGCCTGATGAGGGATGAGTAAAGGGGCACAATGACCTCCCTTGCTGTAGATGTGAATCCTTTCATGATAAGGTGGGCTATATAGAAGGTCTTCCTAACCACTTTGGCAATGTGGTTGTCAAAGGAGAGGTTACTGTCAACTTGGGTCCCCAGGTCCCTAATTACTTCTTCTGTACTTGGGATTACCTCCTATGTGGTAATTTGTGGGCACTTTGTTTTTGCCAAAGGGTATAAGAGAGGTCCCAGGACTGAGCCCTGTGGGACGCCACGTGTAACTGGTTTAGAGTCTGACATGGCTCCAGCAATTCTGACAATGTGGGTTCTGTCCTTGAGCCAGTTTGCAACCCATCTTATGACATAGGGGTTTATATTTAGGCTGGAGAGTTTGTCTACGATGCCCGAGTGGGGTATTGTGTCAAAGGCTTTTGCGAGGTCTAGGTAGGCTGTGTGGACCACCTTACCCTCATCAATGGCCTTGGTGACTGTTTTAAAGAAATCTACCAGGTTCAGGAGGCAGGATCTGCCCTTGACAAAGCCGAATTGGGTAGGATCCAGTGTCTGTAGGTCCCCAATGTCTTTGTTTATGAGCTCCATAATGATCCTCTCCATAGCTTTGCAGACCGGGCTAGTCAGGCTTATGGGGCGGTAGTTTCCAGTGTCCGTAGAGGTGCCTCCTTTGTGGAGTGGGACTACTGTTGCTGTACACCATTCTTTGGGTACATATCCTGTAGTAAGGCTAAGATTGAATAGCAGCTTTATGTGAGGGTATAGCTCTTCTTGGAGTTCATGTAGCACGCAGCCCGGGACACCATCTGGTCCCATTGATGCTGTGTTTTTTGCTTTGGAGAGGGCGGCTCTCATCTGGGCATCTGAGATGTCAGGGAGGCAACACTCTGCTGGGATAGATATTTGTCCTTTTGGGGGGGGGGGGGAGTTTGCACTGAACTTGTCTGCCAGGATGTTGGCAATGTGTGAGGGTTCAGTGTATTTATTGTTATTATGGACTAACTCTGAGCATATCTGGGAGTTGCCACCCAGGTTTCTAACATAACTAAAGAAAGCCTTATGATTATCTTTTGTTGCTTGTGCAATTTTTCTCTCGAAAGTAGGCTTGGATGTTTTTATGAGTGATCGTAGTTTTTTGCTAGTACTGATCAGAGATGCCTTCCCTTTTAGGGATTTTGCTCTATCATGTAGTAGCTTTCTCCTTCTGTTGTATAGCTTATTTATGGCTGGGGTCCACCAGACAGGACGCCTGCCTTTGGGGGAATGGGTCTTGGTTTTATTTGGGATTACATGATCCATGCATTCCTGAAGGTGTCCATAGAATGCGTTTATAAAGGATTCAGCAGATAGGGCCATGGTTTCCACTGGCCTGGGGGCCTTGAAGGATTCCACTTTGGTTTTAAGAAGTGTGAAGTTAGCTTTTGAGAAGTTCTTCACTGTGGTTTTTTGTGCTGGGGTGGGGCGGATGTGGATTTCTAGTGAGATTAATTTATGGTCCGATCTTACCAATGAGGGGTATACTTCTGGTATGGAACATTGTGTTCCCATGTTGGTGATGATCAGATCTAGTATGTTTTCCTCTCTTGTGGGAGTGGTGACCAATTGTTCCATAGCATTTGAGTTTATGAATTCTAGGAACCTCTGGGCTAGGGTGTTGGGGCTTGAGTAATGCTCCTAGTTTGTTTGGATAGTTGAAGTCCCCCAATATGATGGTGTTTGGAGAGACCATCATATTCTCCAGTGTCTTCAGGAAGGCCGAGTGGGGTTCCTGAGTTTGAGAGGGTGATCTGTAGCATGCTACAAACTGAAAGGCAGTTTTGCCCACTGTTAGTTGCACATGGATGGTCTCCGATGCTTTGTGCAATGCCACTAACCTGGAGGTGTGGATGTCCTTGATGAATATGGATACTCCTCCTCCTTTTGTGGTTCGATCTGAGTTTTGGGGCCGAAAAACATGATATGAGGTATAACCTGGTAGTGCTGGGGTGCTCTCGGGAGCCTTGAACCAGGTTTCTGTCACTGCACAGACATCGATGTTCTCCATACTGAGGAGGGCTTCAAGAGCATGCATCTTGAGGTTTAGACTTCTGGCGTTGAGCAGCATTACCCTTAGATTCTTTGTACTTGTGTTGTCTAAGGAGGTGGGTTTGTCTTTTGAGCCTTGCCTAAAAAAGGCACTATGGGGGTGGCAAGAGTCTTTGCCAATATCTGAAAGCCCAGGGGTGACAGATGCAAGCCGTCCCTTGCGAAGCAACGTGGTTGTCGAGCATGTCATCCCAGGCAGACAGATACTGGATCCCCTTTGAATGACACCAATACTTAAGCCAATTGTTGAAATTGATCATTTTGTCTTTATACTGTGGCATCATTCTTGGTGAGGGTAAGATGCTGCTCAAGGTCAGGTCATACCGGCCTGGGCTACATGATCAGAGAGCTCCTCTGTCTCTCTTCATGTAGTCCAGGGAGGTACGTCTCAGGTCATTCACACCAGCGTGGACAATGACGGAGTCACATTTGTACTTGCTTTAGAGTGACCTGAGTGCTTGTGTTATGTGGCGGATTCTAACGCCCGACAGGCAGCTCACTGTGACCTTTTCTTTGTTCAGCCTTGTGAGCGGTACGTCAGTGTGTCTGACTATAGAGTCACCTATTATAGAGTCACCTATTACAAGTGTATCGGGTATGTTGTTGAGGCTTAAGGGCAGTGGCTGTTTGGCACACTGACTTTGTGAGCTATGTTTTGCCTGTGTTTTGTTTTGGGGTAGCGATCGCTTAGGTGTCTGCTTTGGAGGTCTCTGCTATTTTGGCAGATTTTTATTTAGAGCCTCCGAGTATGTTTTTGTGTGTTTATGTGTTTGGTCTGCAGTTATGGTAGGACTATGTGAGACTGGATTTGTGGTGTGTGTGGTTACCTTCCCCTCCTGACTGGTTACACTAGTACTGAGTCGAGAGAGCTCAGCCTCCAGTTTGGCTATATGGTTGCATCTCTCACATATATTTGTACTTGTTGGGAGGAGGAGAGGGTTGTCTGTGTACATGATGCAGTTGTAACATTGCCTCAAGATTCCCAGATTCACCAGCTGGACTGGAGAGGAAACCAGTAACTGATATTTGAACATGCTAGAATAGTATAGGGAACTCCTTTGCAACTGAATCAGAAAAGACCAATAGGGGATAAAGTACTCAAGGGGAGTATATGAGGATGTAGTGCTTATTTAGATTATTAGTGCTTAACTTATAGAAATTGCTTATATGAGCAAGTGCAGGGTTTTAGATTTAGAATAGTGTGTTTAATTTGAGAGTTAGAGCAGTTCAGGGAAAATGTGAAGAGTAGACTTTGTGGAGCCCAGAATAGTTTAAACCCAGTTAACCAACGCTGCCCGATGTGCAAAATCGCGCAAAGCCGCGCTAAGCGATTTTTATACCAGGGAGGACAAAATGATAGAAATTAGCCCAATATGGCCAATGAGCTACAAGTTGCTGGGCTGGGACCACTCGTACAGGGACAGATAGGCTGCTCAGAGTTCCCTCTCTTATGGTGAACAAGGAAGCCACCTAACTATTCAAGTATGATATGGGCAACACAGGAACCTTAACCACAGTCCTGGATTCAGCAAAGCCTGAAAACCGGACTAGACTAGTACAGAAAGGCGGGAAAGCAGGGAGATTATTTTTTTGTATTTTTTCTTTTTTCACAGATAACAGAAATGCAGCAACTTAAATAACTCTAAATACACAAAGGAGGCTAGCGCACTTGAGTGTGCAGCCTACAACTATGTTACAGATATACAAGCAAAAACGACAAACAGTAACTTTTTAAAGTGCAACAATGAATTCTAAGTACAGTAAGCAATGCAGATATCAGTAGGGTTCCACAGAAGCACTGAATAACCGCGTTTTCGCCGGAATTAGCATTTCAGGGATACAACAAGAAAGAATCAATACTTAAAACACTTCCAAAGTCTCTTTGTCTCTCGGCCGCTTGTAGGACTCTGCAGGGCACCACGAGGAGCTTTGCTGAGCTGTGATTATTTTTACTCCAGGTTGCCATCAATGCTGAAGAGTGAGAATTTACTGATTAGGTTCTCGATCAGTTGTTGTACAGGCCTGCATTTGATACTAGTGCTACATTAACGCATCAACTGAGTAAAAACTTAATCCAGCAATGGCAGTCATTAATAACCATAACTTGCATATTATACTCTAGATGCAGGATAGGTGAGGATGGTAATATGGGTCTATATTACCAGATCGAAACTTTAGTTAATCAAATACCTAAATATCGATCTGGTAATATCGAAATCTAAAATCCGCGAACGGCCAATTTCACACAGGGTAAGAATTCCCTTGGCCGTTATGCAGATTATGCCCTTTTGTCCAATGTAGAGCGATCTCAGAGATGGTATATTTAGTTGGGGGGGGGGGCTGTGGGTGGCAAAGCCCCCCATTTGATTTGGATTTAAAAGTTTTTTTTTTTTTTTCATATGGCCAAGGGAATTCTTTTGCTGCGTGAAATCGTCCGTTCGCGGTTTTTGGATTTCGATATTACCAGATCAGTCATTGGGTATTTGAGTAACTAAAGTTTCGATCTGGTAATACAGACCGGATAATATTTATCTATATTATATTGTCAGCATAATTTCAATGACCTCTGCAGAGTTGCTGTTGGTAAATATTTCAGGATTTGTGTATGAATTATTAATTCAAAGGTGGGGGGGCAACTGCAGTCCTTGCATTATCATGCATCATTATCTAAAGGATTACAAGCTTTACAATTTTTAACCTATAATGTATTTATTTTGCCTTGACCCACCTTGCTGTGACCCCACTGCACAGTCATAATATGCATGGGTCATCATTGGTTAGATTGACAGAGTGGACATCCTATTTAATGAAATGGCTTCAGCTGTTATGCACTGAAATAGGTTCTTGTTTGCTGTCAAGAGTTACAAATGGCATGTATGTGTGGGGTGACTTTTACACCTGCACACATACTTGAGGGACCACAGCTATTTTATTTACAGTGGCTCCAGTCAAATCTAGCAGGCAAATGCTAGCCGATTCTTCTTCATAGGCCAAGTAATAACTGTACACTGGAGAGTTAGGCCATTGCAGAGCTAACCAGAGTGAGATAATTGTGGACTATAATGAATCTGTTTGAAGTCAGCTGACCTACACTTCTTTTTTTCGACTATTCCCATTAGGGGTCACCACAGCGGATCATCTGTTTCCATTTCTTCCTGTCCTCTGCATCTTGCTGTGTCGCACCAACCACCTGCATGTCCTCTTTCACCATATCCATAAACAGTATCTTAGGTGTTCCTCTTTTCCTCTGATTGGCAGCTCTATCCTTCACATCCTTCCAATATACTCAGCATCCCTCCTCAGCACATGTTCAAACCAATGCAATCTCACCTCTCTGGCTGTGTCTCCAAACCCTCCAACCTGAGCTGCCCCTCGAATAAACTGATTCCTATTCCTGTTCATCCTTGTTACACCCAATGCAAACATGTTTAACTCGGCCACCTCCAGCTGTGACTCCTGTCCTTTCATCAGTGTTACCATCTCCAACCCATATAACATAGCTGGTCTCACTACCCACTTGTAGACCTTACCTTTCACTCTTACTGGTACCCATCTGTCACAAACTACTCCTGACACACTTCTCCACCCATTGCACCCTGCCTGTACTCTCTTCTTCATCTCTCTTCTACACTCACTATTACTCTGAAGTGTTGATCCCAAGTATTTAAACTCATCCACCTTCACCAACTCTATTCCCTGCATCCTTGCCATTCCTCTATCCTCCCACTCATTCACCCACCCACATATATTCTGTCTTAGTCCTGCTGACCTTCATTCCTCTCCTGTCTAGGACATATCTCCACCTCTCCAGGGTCTCCTCAACCTGTTCCCTCGGACTCCTGTCTGATCTCATCTGTAAACCTGTCCATCACCATTGCAAATAAGAAAGGGCTCAGAGCTGATCCTTGATTTAATCCCACCTCCACCTTTGAACGCATTCATCACTCCTACCACAGACCTCACCACTATCACACTACCCTCATACATATCCTGTACCTCTCTTACATACTTCTCTGCCACTGTTAACTTCCTCATATAATACCACAACTTCTCTGTAGGCACCCTGTCATGTGCTTTCTCTAAGTCCACAAATACAAAGTATAACTCCATCAGACCTTCTCTATACTTCTCCATCAACACCCTCAGAGCAAATATCGCATCTGTAGTGCTCTTTCCCAACATGAAACCATACTGCTGCTCACTAATCATCACCTCCCTTCTTAACCCAACTTCCACTACTCTTTCCCATAACTTCATGCTGTGACTGATCAATTTTGTCACTCTGTAGTTACCACAGCTCTGCACATCACTCTTATTCTTAAAAATCGGTACCAAAACACTTCTCCACTCCTCAGGCATCCTCTCACTTTCCATGATTTCATTAAACAATCTGGTTAAAAACAACACTGCCATCTCTCCCCAACACCTCCATGCTTCCACAGATGTGTCTTCTGGACCAACAGCCTTTCCATTCTTCATCCTCTTTATAGCTGTCCTTACTTCCTCCTTGCTTATCTGTTGCACTTCCTGATTTACTATCCCCACATCATCCAACCTTCTTTCTCTCTCATTCTCTTCATTCATCAGCCCCTCAAAGCACTTTTTCCATTTGCTCAACACACTCCTCGCTTGTGAGTACTTGTAAGTTTCCATCATTATCCTTTATCACCCTTACCAGCAGCATATCGTTCCCAGCTCAGTCCCTCTGGCCATTTATTACAGGTCCTTTTCTCCCTCCTTCGTGTCCAGTCTTTCATGCAACTCGCCATATACCTTATCCTTAGCCTTCGGCACCTCTCTCTTCACCATACGCCTCATCTCCATATACTCCTGTCTACTTTCTTGAGCTCTCTGAAAATCCCACTTCTTCACCAACCTCTTCCTCCTGTAATTCCTCATTCCACCAACAGGTCTCTTGTCCTCCTTCCTCTTTACAGAGGTCACACCAAGCACCTTTCTAGTTGTCCCCTTACCAGCTCTACTGTAGTTAACCAGCTATTCGGTAACTCTTCACTCCCACCCATTGCCTGTCTTAACTGTTCCTTGAACTCCACCTCACAATCGTCCTTTTTCAACTTCCACCATTTGATCCTTGGCACTGCCCTTATTCTCCTCCTCCTCCTCTTCATCACCAATGTCATCCTACAGACCACGATCCTATGCTGCCTAACTATACTTTTCCCTGTCACCACTTTACAGTCTCCAATCTCCTTTGGACTGGCCCTTTTGCATAGGATATGATCCACATTTGTGCATCTTCCTCCACTCTTGTATGTCTCCCTATGCTCGTCCCTCTTTTTAAAATACGCATTCACCAGAGCTGTGTCCATTCTTTCCGCGAAATCCACTACCATCTGACCTTCTACATTCCTCTCCTTAACACCATACGTACCCATCACTTCCTCATCCCCTCTGACCTTCACCACTATGCCCATTGAAATCCACTCCAATCACCACTCTGTCAACTTTGAGTACACTCACCACCACTTCATCCAACTTAGTCCAAATTTTTTTTTTTCTTATCCATCGCACAATTAACTTGCAGAGTGTAGGCACTAACAACATTCATCATCACACCTTTAATTTCCAGTTTCACAAACATCACTCTGTCTGACACTCTTTTCACTTCCAAAACACTCTTGGCATACTGTTCCTTCAGGATAACCCCTACCTCATTTCTCCTCCCATTCACACAATGATAGAACAATTTAAACCTGCCTCCGGTACACCTGGCCTTACTCCCCTTCCATCTGGTCTCTTGCACGCACAATATATCAGCCTTCCTTCTGTCCATCCTATCAGCTAGCCAGTATTCAAACTTCCTACCCTCACTACCACATTCCTAACCTTTCTCTTCTCTTCCTGCCTTCTGGCATGCCTTCCCCCTCTTCTTCCCCTTCGGTCAACAGTAGGCCAATTTCTACCAACAACTTGTTGGCTAACAGTACTGATGGTGGTGGTTGTTAACCTGGGCCTTGACCGATCCAGTATGGAAATCTTTTTGTTGTCCGCATATGTAATTTGGCAAAAGTTTTACACTGAATGCCCTTCCTGCTGTTACCCTCCCCATTTATCTGGGCTTGGAACTGGCACAAAGAAATATACTGACTTGTGCATCCCCAGCTGACCTACACTGAAATGATAAATTTGCGTTAAGACTACAGGGGCCAAAGAATCCATACATTTGAGATTGAGATTGTTCTTAACCTGTGTGCTTAAAGAACATCTTAAACCGTTATCTGTGGGTTTGAAGTACTTTGTCTGAAAGAGAGAGAACTGAAGAGTTTCCTTTCTTCATCAGAATTTAACATTGTGACTGCAGTGCCTTCCATTGTTAAGTGATTCGTTACCTTAGTACATGTCTCCTCTCTCCAAAGACGGTTATTCTCCTCTTGCAGATCTCCTTATAGCCCTCATTGGCCCAGGGGCCTTTCAAAAATAAACTTTCATTTACATTGCAAGAAAAACAGAGATTTGCCAGTGCTGTGCTTTAGCTTCCAGAAAACTGAAAATGCTGCATTATTGCGCAGTGGCATGATGGCGTTGTAGCGGTGGGAATAAGTGATGGCTTGAAAAACAACTTGCATAAAGAGGACTTGCAGTCATGAAAGATAAGCTAAACTAGTTCTGTTGCCTGTATCTGGCAAAATGCTAAGAACTGCATGGCATGTGTTCTTTATGCCTTAACAGGACATAACCCAACACACATGTGCGCAGGCTTTGGAGTGAGCCCAAGTTTGGTTTTGTGTGTGTGATTGAATTAATGTACTGAGCAGTTCTATCAAGCACAGAACAGCTTAGAAAGTTGAGGCTGCTATATTAACAGAGCTGCACACAGAATCTCTTGGCAGTTGCATTAATTCTGTCTTGCTAATGATTTAGTAAAAAAAAGTCTTGAATAGCAAGTAATATGTGATGCGTGGTAGGGGCAAGTTCAGCCAAATGTTAACAAGAGGACTATTTCACTTGATATGTGTGCTTATGTAAAATTATTTGGTGCACTGCATACTGGGAAAGCAATGTACATTAGTGTGGCACTGATGTTTGACATGGACTGTTTAGGACCTTTGCTAAACTCAACGTCTTTCATCCACTGCCCATTAACTAGTAGTGCAGGCACTGCTGCCCACTAACGTACTGCCCATCACATATGACCTCTTATTGGAGAAAGGAGCAGTCTTAGCGGCACACTTTTGTACCACAGACTACATTGTGACAGCAGATGCTTATTCACTCTGGAGAGAGGAAATTTAAAGGGACATCCTGGTTTTTACATTTGCCCCTGCGAGGGCTCTTAAGGTTCTAGGCTGTCAAGAGTTCAGAGAATGACTTTAGATGGTATCACCACAAAATATGATTTAAAATTAAACCCACCAATGGAAGGTGCCAGCTCCTTGTTCTTTAGAAGGGTGAAGACTCCTTGGGTGGGAGTATGAAAGCATACTCTACAGTATTTCAGGTTACTCAGCTGTAATTCATATTTACACAGTAACCTTACACTGTATTAATTTGGAGAAGATGAGAATAAGACTTTTGTAATTCCGCCCATTTTTTTTCAGCTAAAGCAGAGTTCAGTCAGATTCAGTAGTCAGAGATTTTACAGCAAACAAGGCATTCTTGCAGACATTATTCTGTAAATGTCTTAGTTTTCTTTGTCATTCCTGAGAATCATTAACTGCTTACTGAAAACAGAAGGAAAGAAAGTTATATAACTACGCATGTTTTAAAACCGTCACAAGTTCTGTTTTTAAAAAGTACTTTCGTCTTTTTATTCAGGGCTTTATCATAATGAAGACTTTACAAAATCATTTTAAAGGAAGTCCTGTATTCTTTGTGGTATGTCAGTTAGTGGATCTTGACCTTGGTACACAACTTGTGGGGAATTTATTTATTGAAGGTTTTAGACTAACCCAAGTCACTGCAACTTCTAGATAACTTCACAAATGTATCTAAACATGTTTTCTAAATGAATAGGTACAATATGTTGGCTGTGAAAAGTCAATAATAATCCCAAGTATTTTAGCCAATCTTTACCAGTCAAAAACATCAGTACTGAATATGTTTTCCAGTCTATGTATTAACCTAGTGGACTGGAATGGAAATAAAAAAGTGGATATGTGCAGTTATAAGTAAATAACCTATCACTTCAAACAATGTAGACTGCACAGTAAAACAATGAAAGAAAAAAAGTGCTAGAGAAAATGATCGCATGAGGAAGAAAAAATACTCATAATATCTACGTTTGCTAGAATATGAACAACGTAATGGTTAGCTTTAAATGTATTGTTTTTTGTTGAATGGAATTATGCGGATTACTGTTACATTTAAATAAAGGTACCACCTTTAACATTCCTATAAGAAAAGTGCAGTCTGGGTCTGAACTGTCTGCAAACAGCTACAGTTAACTTTGAGTATGTGTCTAACTGTTTGAGCCAATCTTCATTTTCCCCTGGAGAGCACTGTGCTTTAGCTGTAAGCAGCCCCCCCCCCCCCCCCCCCACACACACACACACACACACACACATCTTCCACTTTCTCTTATTCCCTTCTGTTAGCAAATAGTATCAATAACTGATCAATACTGTGTGTTTGTTTATTTAAACTATACCACAGTAGCCTACTGATACAAGGTTATCCTGGTTTTCCACCTGAGAAATTAAGACAAGACTTAGAGCAGTCCTTGGTCAATTGTGATTGTTCTTAACACATACTTGTCTTGCTTTGGCTCATTAGCAGCAGTACAAAGAACTGCCTGCTCACACCCTTGTTCTCCCCCCCCCCCTTCCCTGTTTATTACCTTAAGACAATCCCAGAGTTAATAAATATTACCTGTGGCAGGCACCATTTGTAAAACTACAATCCACTCTGCTACATGCCCCATGAAGGCTCAGTGTCTCTCCAGTAAGTGTTTTACAACTGTAAATGCCTATTTATGTTGAATTGTATTAGACATTTTACAACTGTATATGTTTATGTTGAATTGTGTTAGACATCTAATATGTTTTATGCTTTATTATTGATGTTACTATGGCATGCACCAAGTTGTTACTAGTATAATAGTATGTATGGTCTATTTGCATAGCTGCACCTTGTTCACTAATGTTATTCATGTAATAGTGTTGTGTGTAGACAGCTCATACTAGTGTCTAAATTATTTCTATAAGTTTGTGCTGTTACTGGTGGATAGAATCACATTAGAGAACCATGACAGATTGCTGCTTGCTATGTTTTTATCTGTTGCTGCATAACTGTCTGATGTTCTTAGTCTCACATTGCTGCAGTCATAACCTGTGGGTAGTCCGCTGTCCTCGGTCGGCCCGAATACCAAAGTGTTAGGCTGGCGTCGGTCATAGTCGCTCAGATCTGACGTCAGTACGCAGTGGTACTAAAGCGCATGACCGACGCCATATCCTCAGTCTTTCTTGCCGCATGGTCCGAAGCAGAAGCAGCGTTTGCAAGTGCCGTTCAGCGTCCTGAAATTTTCGTATTCTGAATTTCAGACCGAAGACCAAGTTGGGCTAAGTACCCCGTTGGGGAATGTTTTTGTCTTTTCTTGCCTCAGTTAAATCCGGATGTCAGAAAAAGTTAATAATTGTATTTCTTGTGGGAAACAGATACCTCATAGGGACTACCACTCTCTCTGTATTCCTTGCTTGGGGCCTGAGCACGACGTAGTCGGGTGTCGCTTTTGCGCTAGATTTAATAAGCGCACCATTAAACGCAGGCTAGATTGTGCTAGACTTGTTTTCGGTAAGCGGTGTAACTACAACATGCCGTCGGATCCTTAGACGCCCGCTACCACTAAGAAGCGCAAAGATAAGTTGTTAAAAGTCCAAGCAGGATGGGTCGTCCGTTGCGGACGCCGGTTCTTTGGAAACTGCGGTGGAATCTGTGGATCCAGCCGAGGTTTCAGCTGAATCTCAGGGGAAGCCTTTAATCTTACAGGAATTGGCCTCTCAGGAGTTAGGTCAGGCCGAGGGGGGCTCTCAAGTTTCTGTAGTTCCTTCTTTGCATAAGGTTGTTAGGCCTTCTACTTCTGTCTCTAAAGCCCCTTCCAAAGCCAGGCCTGGTCCTTCTGGCACTGGCGTCAGCCCTAGTTCTGCAGGTTCAGTTCCTAAAAAACATATGCTGAAAATGGCAGAAGATTTGATTACTTTAATCAGAGGTTCTATGCCCCCTCCGGATAAGAGGCCTAGGGTGGAGACAGAGTTGGAGGGGTTGGAGCATTCCTCAGATTACTCTGAGTCTTCAGCTGAGGACATTCAGGATTTTCCTCCTTATTCTGATTCGGATGCAGAGGATTCCTGTCCTTCTGCTTCTCCTCCAGAGGATTTTTCCTTTTCTGAAACCCTGCATTCCATGAGGGAGCATTTTAAGTGGGAGGGTCAGGATTTCTCAGATTCTCGTAAGAGGCTTAGGGAATTTTTGTTTTTACCACAGCATAGGCCCTTGGCCATTCCCCCTGTTTTGGATGTTGTTCAGGATGTTTTTTCTGAGGCTTCCCTTAATCCTGATTCCTTGCCTCCTGCCCCTGTCAAGCCAGACAGGTATTACAGAGTTCCAGAGGCTCATAAATATTTGTATAAGAGTCCTAGAGCTGACCCGGAAACTATTAGCCTGGGACCTAGGGTGTCAGAGCTTCTGTAGTAAAGAATCCAGTTCCTCTGGATAAAGATTCTAGAGCTTTGGATAGGTGGGGTAAAAAAGTGTATACCTCCTCCACACTAGCTATGAGGGCTTTAAATTGCCAGTTTCATATGCTGAAGTACCAGAATTTTCTGTTGAGTCAGTTAAAATCTAAGGTAGATGCTTTAGCTGAGGGTATAGAGTGTAAGGAATTGCAGGATTTAGTTCATGCCTCTGATCAGGTAGGTAAGCATTCCTTGCAGTGTGGCTTTGATGCTCTTCAGGCTTCTTCCAGGGTGGCTGCCACTGGTTCAGTTATTCGTAGGCATGCCTGGCTTAAAGACCAGAATTTGTCAGAGCATGTTAAAGCTCGAATTTTGGATGCTCCCCTTCAATCTGAAGTTCTTTTTGGTTCTCCAGTGGAGTCAGTTTTGAAGAAAATGGAAGAAAAGGCTAAGTCTATGCAGACTGTTAAGGAATTTTTACAAGTGCAGCCCCCTAAGTTTAGCAGAAATTGGCCTGCAAAAGGATGGGCTTATCCTTCTTCTGATTTACAGTCTAAGGGCAGATCTAGACGTGGTAGGGGCAGAGCTCATGCTCAGGGTTCTTTCAGACCTAGGACGTGGAGTTCCCCTGCACAATCTTCTGGTGAGGGCAGGGGTCAGCCTTTTCGTAAACAGACCCAATGACCTGTATCTCCAGCTGCCAGATCCCTCCTGTCTGGCAGCTCCTCTAGGAGGAAAGTTGGCACTTTTCAAGCAAAATTGGCTTTTGGTCACCCAGGACAAATGGGTGCTGGACATTATAGATCGAGGTTACAAGTTTTATTTTCACACCTTGCCTCCTTTCAAGTGCATGCCGGACGTACCTCCTCAGCAAAAGCTGGAGGCTTACAAGCAGATTTCTTTGCTTTTAAAAATGGGGGCTATCCAGGTGGTACCTCCGTCAGAAGTAGGCCTAGGATTTTATTCTCGCCTTTTCCTTGTGCCAAAGAAAGGAAACACTTGGAGGCCAATTCTGGATTTGTCTATCCTCAACACATACCTAGACATTCCAAAATTCAAGATGTTAACTTTGCAGCAACTTTTGCCTCTGCTAGGCAAAGATCACTGGATGGTAACTCTGGATCTCAAAGAGGCTTATCTTCACATTCCTATCAGGCCCAGCTGCAGGAGGTTCCTGCGTTTTCGGGCTGGTACTTTTCATTATCAGTTCTGTGCATTGCCCTTTGGCTTATCTACTGCGCCCAGGGTGTTCACAAAGGTTCTGGCTCCTGTGATAGCCTTCTTAAGACTAAGAGGAATACAAATTTATCCTTATCTGGACGATTGCCTGATTCTTGCTCAAGACAAAGTCAAGTTACTTCAGCATCTACAGTATGTAATGGCAGTGTTAAGGTGCCTAGGGTATTCTGTGAACGAAACAAAGTCCAGTCTAGTACCCTGTCAGGACATGTGCTTTCTGGGTGTGAGACTGAATACAGCCTCTCAGATGGCTTTTCTGACCCCGGACAAACAAAGAAATCTTTCCCTTTACTTCCAGCAACTATCCCTACTGTCCAGGCTGACTGCAAGGACAGTCCTTCAAGCCTTGGGGTTCATGGCATCTTGTATTCTGGTACTTCCCAATGCCAAACTGCATATGAGGAAGCTACAATGGTATCTCAAAAGTGTATGGACTCAACACTGCCACGATTTGGACACTGTCATTCAGATAATACCTTGCATCCAAAGGGAATTTTTGTGGTGGGCTCAGGAATGTCACCTAAACAAGGGACTCTCTGTGACCCGACCAGAGGCGAGTCAGATCTTAACGACAGATGCCTCAGACGTGGCTTGGGGAGCACACTTCAATGGGAAATGGATTCAAGACGCGTGGCCTCCCAGACTGCAACATTTGCATATCAACATGAAGGAGATGTTAGCAGTCCAATTTGCACTGATGGCTTTCAAGGATCTACTTCAACCGGGACAGGTGTTGATTCAAACAGTCATGTGGTACTTCAACAAGCAGGGGGGAACCCATTCGTACCCTCTTTGCAGACAAGCTATGATTCTGTGGGAGGCTGCTCTGAGTTTGCACCTCACTCTTCAAGCAAGGTTTCTGCCAGGAGCACAGAACTCCTTAGCAGATGTTTTGAGCAGACAGATGGTGGATCCCCACGAGTGGAAATTGGATCCTCATGTATTTCAACAGTTGACAGTGGCTTGGGGAACTCCAGACATAGATCTGTTCGCTTCTCCACTGAATTTCCAACTGCCAAAATTTTGCACAAAGATGTTTCACCCAAAAGCTTGGAAAGTGGATGCTCTATCTTTCAGTTGAACAACCTTCACGTATATGCCTTTCCTCCTCTGCCTCTCCTTCCCAAGGTGCTCTTGAAAGTAAGACAGGACAAGCCTTGCATGATTCTAATAGCTCCGGATTGGCCACGTCAGCACTGGTACCCTCTGCTGAGGAGTTTAGTACGGGAGCCTCCTTGGCCTTTGCCATCAATTCCACACCTTTTGTCTCAGGCAAACAATCATTTCCTCAATGTCAGGATACAGTCCCTGCATCTGACAGCCTGGCATATTCTGTTTTAGACCCTGGGGGGGTCGCAGCTTCCTCAACAAGTTTTGAATGTCATTTTGGAAGCCAGACGGCCTAGTACAAGAAAAGTTTATGCTGATAAATGGGGGAGATTTTTTCTTTGGAGCACAGCAAAGAGCTTTAATGTTTCAGTTCCTAATTTGAGTGTTACACTACAGTACCTTACAGAATTATTAGACAAGGGTTTGTCTTTCTCCTCAGTGAAAGTTCATGCTGCAGCTATTTCTGCTCACTATGACTGTGACCCACCATTATTTTCTCACCCTTTGTTTAAGCAATTTCTTAGAGGGGCAAAGAACATAAGACCCCCACGTAGAGCTCCTACTCCTTCCTGGGATCTCAATTTTGTGTTGGAAAAACTTACTTTACCTCCTTTTGAACCTGCAGCTACATCTGAGTTGAAGTTTTTGTCTTAGAAGACTGCTTTTTTGTTGGCCATTACGTCTGCTAGGAGGGTATCTGAATTACAGGCTCTAATGGCAGTTGAACCCTTCCTAATATTTCATAAGGATAGGGTATCCTTGCGTACTAACCCTACTTTTATGCCTAAAGTTGTTTCTGATGTGGCCTTGAACCAATCTATTCATTTGCCTACTTTTTATGCTGATCCCCAAAATAAAGGGGAAAAAATTTTGCACTCTTTGGATATTCACAGGCAGTTACGTTATTATTTGAGCAGATGAGCAGAACTAAAGGGTTCAGGCAGTCTCAACAGTTATTCATTTCTTTTGCCTTGGGTTCACAAGGAAAACCTGTTTCAAAGCAAACTATTTCTAAGTGGATTAGCCATTGTATTGCTGTTTGTTATTCTCATCATGGAAAGGATGTTCCGGCTGGGATCAGACCTCATTCCTCTAGGGCTACTGCCACATCTACTGCTTTTTTAAGGGGAGTAGCTACGAAGGATATTTTGGAGGCAGCTACTTGGAGTTCAGTGCACACTTTTACTAAACATTACCATCTCCCTCTTTATTCCAAGTCTAGGGCTGGGTTTGCCACTGCAGTTTTACAGGGCATGTTAGCAGCTCCTAGTGCTTTTTGAGTTTGCCAACCTCCCTTACCTTTGCTTTGGGATTCTACCCACAGGTTATGACTGCAGCAATGTGAGACGAAGAACATAGTACAGTTTTGTACCTACCATAAATGTAGATGTTCGAGGATCCACATTGCTGCAGTCCTATTTTCCCTCCCTCCTTCCCCTCTGTAGTTTAGGGTTGCTGTGTTGCTGTTGGGGTAATTATTTTTTCTGTAATTGGTGGTTGGGTATTTTCTATTTTTGGCTATGGCCTTTCTTTTTTAGGCCTTCTGACATCTGGTGCAAGAAAGACTGAGGATATGGCGTCGGTCATGCGCTTTAGTACCACTGCGTACTGACGTCTGATCTGAGCGACTATGACCGACGCCAGCCTAACACTTTGGTATTCGGGCCGACCGAGGACAGCGGACTACCCACAGGTTATGACTGCAGCAATGTGGATCCTCGAACATCTACATTTATGGTAGGTACAAAACTGTACTTTTTTTGTTTTCTAATGTTCTTCCAATTGGCTCAGTATCTGCATATACTAAGTAGTGGTTCAGGACATTGCATGTGGTAGCTATTTGCTCAGTGTGTTTTTTATAATCTTTCTAATATATATTTACCATCTCAAAAGTGTTTACTCCTCTCTGTACTTTTCTTTTCTAGACCTAACACCACTCCTAAGTATTCAACTCCGGTACCACCTTTAACATTCCTATAAGAAAAGGGCAGTCCGGGTCTGAACTGTCTGCAAACAGCTACAGTTAACTTTGAGTATGTGTCTAACTGTTTGAGCCAATCTTCATTTTCCCCTGGAGAGCACTGTGCTTTGGCTGTAAGCAGCCCCCCCCCACCACACACACACACACACACACACACACACACACATCTTCCACTTTCTCTTATTCCCTTCTGTTAGCAAATAGTATCAATAACTGATCAATACTGTGTGTTTGTTTATTTAAACTATACCACAGTAGCCTACTGATACAAGGTTATCCTGGTTTTCCACCTGAGAAATTAAGACAAGACTTACAGTTTCAGAGCAGTCCTTGGTCAATTGTGCTTGTGCTTAACACATACTTGTCTTGCTTTGTCATTGTTTCCAGCCCCTCATACAGGTACCTAACAGGGTCTCTACCCGCTTCGCTCCCCGCCCCCAGTGGTCCCACCTTTATTGCACTCAAACCCCTCCCATCTTTCCAATAGCCAACCACAGCGCTAACCCAACACTACCTCCTCCATATTCCCTCTACTATCACACCTCCTCAGCTGACATGTACAAGCATACCTTTCCTTTGCTCACTGCATGCACTCTCCTTGCACATCTTACATCCTATCAAAGCTCCATCATTCCCCCACTCAACCACTACCACTACCACTGTACTACTACTCACACCACCACCCATGTCTCACCCATACTCAGCTCCCCTCCCACCAGCTCAAGAACCATCCCTATGCACCCCCACATATTCTACCAACTATATTACTCAAACGTAAAGCATCCCTACAACTTAACATAGTAACCCTCCCACCATACCTATTACCCACAGAGAACAATCATAAAATTTCCCTTATAAACAAACACATTCAAAAACTGAGAAAACTAATAATCTTATGCATATCAAAACTAGCCCTAAGTGGAGATATCCACCCCAACCCTGGCCCTACCATCTCCAACCCCAGTCCTCATAATCAGACTAGAAATCACAACTTCTCCCATATTACAGCCAATAGAAAGCCAAGTGACTTCCTTCTACTAAGCCTAAATATTAGAAGTATATCCAACAAAGTCCATGAACTCCATGCCACCATAGACTTATACTCCCCAGATATAGTCGTCCTGACATAAACCTGGCTAAAACCTCACATTACCAGTGAGCAAATACTCCCTACAGGTTACGGCATACTAAGAGTAGACCGGCTAAACAAAAAAGGAGGTGGTGTAGCTATAATATTTAAACAACATCTAAACATCCAGATCTTAAAATCATCAGCTCCACAAATAGGCAATGAAGAAATAATATTTACCAACCTCAAAATTAACCGAAACAAAACCATCAACATAATTGGATGCTACTTCCCACCTGGCCAAAACATCCCTCCACTAGAAAACCTCCTCAGCTGGTCTACTCACCATCTCCCCCAAGAAACTATCATCTTAGGTGATTTCAATATTGACTGGCAATCCTGTTCTGGCAACAATCCAACCCATCATGTACACCTTCATGGCTTCACCCAACTAGTCCAGTCACCAACAAGGATAAATAAAAACTCCAGCAAGCACTCTACCCTGGATTGGATACTAGTCAGTAAGAACCTCCAGTCATATATAACAGGCTGCTTATCAGATAGCCTCAGTGATCACTCCCCAACATTCCTACTCAAAAAATACCTGTACCAAGCTAAACCTGTCATCTATCGTCAAATACGTAAAAAATAAACTTTAACCCACTCACATTCATCTCATCCCTCAAAGAATGTAACTGGCATGCTCTAAAGTACCTCAGTCTAGATGAAGCAGTTGAATCTTTTAATACTACCTTCCTGAACATCCTTAATTACCATGCCCCCATAAGATTTTCCAGAACCAAAGCACAACCCTCCCCATGGCTACAGAAAACCACTAAGTCAGAAATGAAAAACAGGGATAAAGCCTGGGAGCACTGGCGCAAAACCAAAACCCCTGCAGCTAGACAGAAATTCCTAGAACTACGCAATAGAGTCAAAAAGCTAATAAAACGGGACAAATTCCAATACTACCAGTCTGCCCTAGACTCCTCACAACACAGCCCCAAACTATTCTGGTCCTCCATAAACTCCATCCTCCACCCAGGTAAAGTCAGTACCCCTCCCCTAACATCCCTCACTCCTCAGAAAATATTGCTACCTCATTCAACACACACTTCACCCAAACCATACTATCACTAGCTAAACAACACAACCCCCCTCCCCTCCAAACCACACCTTCAACTAGTAATCTCCCCACTGCCTTCTCTTTTTCTCCTGTACCTACCTCCAACATAAAAAAAACTCTTAACTAAACTTAAACCCACCAAATTGGCAGCAGACAACCTCCCAAGTGAATACCTACAAATCGCAGCTGATGCTCTGGCCTACCCAGTATCCATCTTGATTAACCGATCTCTGTCAAAGTTACGTTCCTACATTGTGGAAAGTCTCACATATAATTCCCCTCCACAAAGGCAGACCCTCTGCAGAACTAACCAATTACCGCCCCATAGCTATTCTCTCTCCACTCTCCAAAATACTAGAGAGATGCATACACTCTCAGATCTCACACTACCTCCTTACTAACAACCTCCTTTCCAGTACTCAGCATGGTTTCCAACCAAACCATAGCACCACCACTGCCTTACTCTCCTTTACAAACACTATCCTTCAGCATAAAAACAATGGCTATCTCTCCTCTGCTACTTTCCTAGACCTATCTAAAGCATTTGACATGGTCCCACACAAACAACTTATCTCTGTCCTCAATAACCTATCCTTCTCAATCAGTCACCAACTGGTTTCAGAGTTACCTGTCTGACCGCCAACAATCCGTTGTATGGCAGAATGACATATCTCCCCAACTACCTGTCTCCATAGGGTTCCCCAAGGATCCATCCTTGGACCCCTACTTTTCTCTGTTTACACCAATAATCTAGCCTCTGCCACCAAACATGGCACACTCATCCAATACGCAGATGACTCTACCATCATCTGCTCAGCCCAGTCCCTACCCAAACTGCAAAAGTCACACAGGAAGCCTTTTCCTCTGTTGAAACATGGTTATCCGATGCCCATTTAATACTCAACCCAAACAAAACTAAACTACTCATCTTCCAACCCACCAAACATACTCAAAACAACTCTCACTTTAACATCACAGCAAAAGACAACACCACTATATACCCAACTGAACACACCAAATTGCTAGGAGTGGAAATAGACAATAAACTAAAATTTGACATTCACATATCCATGACCATAAAAAGTCCACAAAAAACTAGGAGCATTATACAGAAATAAACAATTTCTCACCAAAGCAGCAAAGATTTCAATAGCAAATTCCCACCTTATCTCCACCCTACTTTATGCCTCTCCAGTATATACCAACCTAAGGCAATGTGATCTAAACAAGCTAGAGACCTGCTACAACAAAATCGCAAAATTCGCCACAGGGGCATCCTATCGTAGTCACCACTGTCTCTCACTTGCTGAACTGGGCTGGCTTGAACTCCCTCACCTCCTTCAGTGGTATCAACTCTCACTCACCCACAAACTAGTAAACCATCCACTAAATGTCCCATCCCTCCAGAATCTACTCCAACCCTATCGCACCACCAGACCACTAAGATCCAGCAACAAAAATCACTTGCAGATCACTAAAGCCAATAACTCTGCTGGTGAAGCACTATTCTCTTGTGCCATAGCCAAGTTATGGAACTCACTCCCACCCACAATTACCTCCGTACCATCATGCACCAACTTCAAAACTTTATTAAAAGCGCACCTAAAAACATGCTGGCTATGCCCTTGCAACTCCCACTCTATTATCATCCACCCCATCCAACTACTACCTTTCACCTCCACTAACTGCCTTGATGATAGCAGGCTCAGATGCTCATAAGCCTAGTACTTATTATACAGCAGGAACTTCTCATTGTTACATTTGTTAATGCCTGTTATGTACTTCACAGATAAAGATTCTAGTTGTCTACTGATGTACTATGTTCTTCATCTGTAAATATGTTGTAAGTACTTTCTATGTTAAATTGTTAATCACTATGTAATCCAATGTAACTACTGTCTGTTTATTTTACTGTGGAGCTTTTCTTCCCAGGCCTCCGCTGAAAATGGACCCACGTCCAGTCGGACACTCCCGGTCAACAAATTTAAATAAATAAATAAATTTACAGAGGCTGACAAACTGTCAGTGTAATATGCTAGAGCATTGTTAGAGCATTGTTGTTTATTATTTTTATTATTATGATGAGATCTAGAAGAATTACAATAACAGCAAGCGTAATCCTTGATTATTTACATAAAATGAAATGTGAACAGCATAAGGAGATGTAATAAAAATGCTGTCATTGTTACAGCACACTTATATGTTTAGGTAGCATTTAATCTTTGGCACAAAGGAGAAACACTGCATTATTTATTTCAATCATCTTTTAAAACAGTAAGCTCACTAAACAGTCCAGGGCCACTCCAATATGTACCTTCAATTTTTAACACAATTTTTGTCTTGCTCTCCACATAGAAGCCACAGTTTTTAAATAATTTCTGGCACACTATTTTGACTACAAATGTTGCAATTATTTGCATATTCAGGCAAATATAACAAAGGACAGTAACAGTTTAGCATACGTTTGCAGTACATTGTAAGAAAAGTCAGGTTAAGTCATTTTTTTCAGTGATTTATTCTGCGCCTGGTTTTATCATTTGGACTAGATTAAAGCTTATTCACCTGAATCATGATACAGAGCAAGTTTAATGGGATTGCCTTACCTCGTTCAAGCTCCTGAAATGACGATATCCATTAATGACCTGTTTCTTGAAGGCAGACTATTTTGATGAAAGAAATTGAATTTACTACCATGAAGTTCAGGTCCGCATTTGCTGTTGTAGTTGAGTGTTGGCACCCAGTCGTGAAAACAGAGGCACTCCCTCAACATTCACCCTCCAGCACACAATATACACATTCAGACACACACACATTAATATATCTGTACCTCAATAAAATGCAAACAGCACTTCGATGCCCAATGAACTCTTCCAAGACTCTTCGAAATAATAAAATAACTTTTATTTTACGACGAACAACACAATAAGGTAAATAGAAACAACTTCATCAAGCGCTTTCGCCTGTGTAAATCCCAGGCTTTTTCAAGATACAACAGCAGGATGTTGAATTCCCTTTAAATAGGGCAGTTGATTAACAATTAGTGTAATTAGTCAGCTTTAATCAAAATAACTTAATGGCAATTGATCTGCAAATCTTTTGTAAATATTCTGATCATAGTTATAACAGTGTCATCTACAAAATCCATAAAATTGAATCAAAATGAAACCAACTTAAAATGCATAAAATGCATAAAAATGAATAACAACAAACCTACATTTAAACACCTGTTAACTATGAAACATCGTAAACCACCATAAGTGTACCCTATTCTTTCTTTAAAATTGCTCTTTGTCATAAATTCCCCCATATTTACATAAATCATGACTAACATTATTAAATGTCATGTGCAAATGATGTGCAAATGATATCAGTAAAAATGTACTACATAAATGTGTTTGATCTCAGTCCTATAGCACAAGTAATATGCACGCGTAATTTTTTAACAATCTATAAAATATTAAGATATTAAATGTTGCTATGTACACTGTATATGAATAAATTACTACAAATTTTTAGTATTAAAACCTGTAACCTACAAATAATAAACCTAATAAATACACAGCCATAAATATTTAAATATATAAAAAACTATACTTGTAGTAAAATATGTACATATGATGAAATGTGTACCAGAAATAAATCATGTCTGAAGCCTACTATGCTGATCATCGTGATGTTTAGGTTAGTATAAACATGCTTTGTCTTAAAAAAATTATTTATGTTGAAAAAATTTTTTTATGTTAAAAAAATGTTTGTACACATATACCCCTTAGCACCAAGTTGATAGTTTTCACAAACTGTAAGTCCACACCCACCTGTTGAAACCTTGTAACCAAAATTAGTTATATACATTAATTCTACAATTTTGCTCGTCTCAATTTCAACAGACTGCTGATACTTATAGCATCATTTAAACCAGGTGGTTTGGTTGCATTTAGCCTAAGTTGCCAAATTAATTCTTTGTACTCAACAGTGGCCTCCCAGTCCCCACCTCGAGGATTTAAGGGAACTTGTTCTAAAACAAAAAATTTTAAAGTCATCTCAGGACATGCTGTCTGGTGCCTGTAAAAGGCATTGGACTCTCTCTTTCTCTGAATATCGTAGAGGTGCTCGTATATCCTTCTACGTAGCGTCCTCTCAGTTTTTCCAATGTAAAAACTTTCACAAACCTGACACATGCCTAAGGAGACTATCCCTTTGGATGCACAGTTGCAATACAAGTCAGATTTGATCCTAAACTTCCTTGATTTAATGTATAAAGAGTCAGTATTCATTATATATGCACATTGTTTGCAAGCATTGCATTTAAAGGTGCCCGTTGTTGTACCTTTGGTTTGTTTTACTTGCTGCTTTTGTCTCTCAAACATGTTTTTAAGGTTCATGTTCCTTGCATTAACAAATGTTGGTTGGGTGGGTAGCCATTTGCTAGTGTCTTCATTTGACCTTAAAATTGGCCAATATTTTACTACAGTGTTTCTTAATCCAGAAGCATCATTGTTGTACGTGTACACAAATGCAGATTTAGAGTCAAATTCTTTGTCTTGTATTTGAGTACCGTTATTTTCAAATACTGTATTATCTTTTACTAAACCTAATAAGGGAGAGTATGTGTTCCCTCTTTTACTCAATACTTCTTGGTACATTTTGTCAATTAAGGCCTGGGGGTATCCTCTCTCTAAAAATAGGTTCTTTAATGTGTTCACTTCCTTAAAAAACAATTCATCTGTGTTGCACATTCTAGAGGCTCTAATAAATTGGCCTTTCAGGATGCCCTTCTTTTGTGGAAAAGGGTGACCACTACAAAAATGCAAGAATGCATTTGAAAAGGTACTCTTTCTGAACACCGATGATTCAAACATCCTTAGCTCAATGTTCTTGGTCAGCATAACATCTAGATAATTTAACGAACAATCACTGATGTTGGATGTAAACTTTAAAAAGTGAGTAGTGTTATTGATATAAATTAAAAACTCTTGGAGACGTTCCTTATTGCCTCTCCATAATATGCAAATATCATCCAAATATCTTTGATAGTGAATAATATTTTCTTTCCAGGGTAATGTAAAAATGAACTTGCTTTCCCAGTAAAATAAAACAATGTTTGCATATGCGGAGGCACAAGGTGTGCCCATTGCAACACCTTTTCTTTGTTTAAAAAATTCCCCATTGAAAAAAATAAAATTGTTATTTAAAATAATTTCCATAAAATCCACTAACAGGTTTATTAAATTTGTACTTAAACCTGAAAGTCTAGTTAAAACTTCACTGAACCATTGCAGTCCTGTAACATGGGGGATACTGGGGAACAACTCTACTACATCAACAGTTACCATGAAATCTGTACTATCATAATACTCTTTTCTGATATTTCTGAGAAAATCCCAAGAGTCCTTACAAATGTGGCTAAAGGATGAAATCATCTTCTTAAGTGTAATATCTACGAATTTGCCCAAAGGTTCTGTAATGCTTCCAGATCCTGCCACAATGGGTCTAAATTTTAAAGGGTCCAAACCTTTATGGACCTTGGGAATGCCAAACATAACCGGTGTGAGGGGGTTTATTGACCATTAAAAAATTAAACAATTTCTCATTAATCACCCCTTGTAACAAGTGATCTTGTAGTAGAAGCTTTATCTTAGCATATGCTATATTAATTTCGTTTAAAGAAGTGATACTATATTGCTCAGTGGCCTGAAGTATTTTATGTAAATTTTCATCATAGTCATGCTTGTACATTAAAACCACCCCCACCCTTGTCAGATTTCATGACCCTGATTTGCTCTTCTCTTAGTTGATCTATCAGGGAAAAGCAGTTTGCAGATAAATTCTCTTTTGTCTTGTTAGCTTTCCTTAACTTTCTGATGTCCGTTTCCACTAATTCTTCAAAAATCCTAACAACTGGGTGGAGGGGGGGGGTTGAAACTGGCTCTACTGATGGTTCTTTTGTAAAAGATGCACCTTTAAAAAAATAAATTCAAGTTAAGTTGTCTTGTAAATAGTTTTAATTCTAGAATAGTTTTGGTTATATCTAAAGGCTTAGTTGGAACAAAATGGAATCCTTTTGTGAACAATTCAAAATGTATATCACAAATGTCCATGTCAGTAAAATTAAAAATTGTAAAATTGCATTTTGATGTAATTGTGTAAGGGTCAATGATTGGTCCAACCATTCCTATTTCATTAATAGATAATAATATATTCATCTCCATGGTCTCCCCCAATTGTGGTTGTTCTGAAACTGAACCCTGTATCCCTGTCTGCCCTGGGGAAAATAAAAAACCTGATCTGGGTTGTTGTTAGGAGTACTTGTACTATTGTTTCCTTGTTTCTGTGCCAAACATTCACTATGTCTTGGTGGTTCATCCAAGGGAGGTACATTGTCATGATTGTGAACAATTTTATTAACACCCTTACTGTTAATCTGTTTGTTGAACCACCCTCCTTTGGCAAGTGTCTGGTAAGCCACCCCATTTTTGTAGTCATTCAGATCCCTTTCCAACTTTCTAATCTTTCTATCCATAATTTTGATACAGTGCTGATCAACATCAAAAAACACATTGTCATATTCTTTTTTTACTCTAGAAAAATGCATATCAGAAACATATCTGTACCTCAGTTGTGTGAACATCCAAAATTTCCCCTTTTCCTGCCCTCATAAATGACAGAAGGTTGCAATCACACATTAATGCCTAACATTAGTTTCCTATGTTACGCCCTGCTACATTCTTCTGGTATCTAGTGCCCCCCGTCCCTGTTCTGTTAAAGTGCCATTAAGGCATGAGAGAATTATCCTTGATGTAATAGTGTTTAACCCCCTGAACCCTGTATTGTTTGTGCCACTCTGGCACAACTTTTTTTAGCATTTTTATTAAAATATCACTTAAAACATAGGTACACATTCATTCATAGAAAAGAAAATAAACCACATAAACATTTTTCCCTTTACACACATTGTATATTACATGATTTCTTTATTTATAACTGTATTTCAGTCCAACATTACATGAATAACTCAATTCCTGCCTTCCCTTAAACCTCTCTCCTTCTCTTGAATATTACTCTCCATGTACTCTTCCCAATAATTCCATTAATTTGTATGTAATTTGCTCCTTCCTTTTTCTAAAGATACCTCTTCTAGTTCTTTTATCTTTTTTCAGGCATGACTTTCAGAGATATCCCTGCTGGCTAGTGGTTCCCCCACCTTATGTTACAGGCTCTGCTTATTAGTGTTAGGTATGTTGAAGTATGACAGACTCCCCAAGCCACACACATGCATGCATGTGCGCTCACACGCATCTAACCTAATCCCCCACTTCCCCCATACTGCTACCTCCCAGGCAGACACATACTCACATATGCTCTCTTACATGCAGTTCCTTGTGTACACTCACACATGCACCTCCTTAACCGTACCTTACCACTAAACTCCCCGGTACTCACGTCTGCCGTGATGGATGAACTTAGTCTTTCGGCTGTAGGAAGTACAACTTTTGTATTTTCTTCATTGCGAAACTGCTGGAAACTCTCTATCTGCCTTTGATGTCCTGTGGACTTGTGAGCATATTGTTCCTGGCCTACCTTATCAATGGGTGTCTGACGACTGTCTTTATCTTTCTGCCTTTGCCCTGCAGCTTGATAGAGTTTCTTTGCGTCTCCTACAGAATCAACTTTCCAGAAGCTGGTAGAGTGCCTCTGATGCCTTGTTCTTTGCTATTACAATTATTCTGTTAGAATATTTGACAAACCAATATCCCTTCTTAGCCTACTCCATCTCTTATATGTCCCACTTTTTCTTGCACACCTTTCTTTTGATAACCTCATGGACTTCTGCATTCTACCACCAGTTTTCCAAGAAGTGTAGGTTGGTGTAATCGTTAAGGTGTCCTCACAGATGAGGTGCATGGTTTGATTCTCACTAAGAAGAAATTGGCTAGGCTTAAAATGGTCCACAAGGGTAGCTAGCCTAGTACTTACTTATGGACTATGAACCTATTAACTTGTATGCATTACGGATCAGTCAAATATCTATTCTGTAGTCTCTGCTGTTTTGAGACACTGCCATTCTTTTTCAAACACACCGGTTTCTTCCTCCTCTTCTTCCTGAGGTACAAGAGCCCAGAGTGTTTTCTTTAACTCTTCTGCTTTCACTTCAGTCAACTGCCATGTCTTCAACCTAGTCTGTTTTGACCTTAGAGCCTTCTGTGTCCACTGTTTACAGCCAGTTTGTGGTCACCAGTAGTTTATGTTGTGGCTCAGTTGTTTCCCTGAGGATGACTTTGCAGTCTTTGATTCTACTTTGTGCCCTTTCTTTTCTAGAAGGAAGTTTCATTAGTTGCATGTTAGCCACTCTTGTATGTGATCCTGCAACTTTCTGTCTTGCTGAGCTATGTGTTGGCCGCCTTCAAACCATTTTCCTCCAAACAGAAGTCTAGAATGGCTTTTCCTTCTTTATTCTTGTTTCCCTATTCATGTGGACCCAGGCAGTCCTCATACACTGTTCTGTTTGTCCCAGTATGTGTATTCAGTTTTACCATTATCAATACCAACTCGTGTTGTCCTGCTTTATGAAGTAGGTCCTACAACTGCTGCCTGAAAGCACTATTTTACTTGCCGTCATATCCTGGCTGTGGGGCATAGGCTAAGATTATAAACACTGCCCTATCTTTACACTGCAGTCTGATTGTCATGAATCTGTCACTGTCTGATCATCCCTCACTGTTTTCAGGAGACCCTAACTCACCACTATTCCTTACCATTTCTACTTGGTCCTTCCCCTGAGTAGTAGACTGTGGGTTGTAAGACAGCCCTTTCACCTTGCCTCCTGGATACATAGGATGTTCACACTCTCCTCATTACCTTGATGCCATCCAGTTTGAAGTTGCTTCCTGATAGTGAAGCTGTTATGTAGCAATCCTTAGTTCATGTTTGAAAGGTTGATTGGTGTTGCATCCAGCTTTTGCTCAGCTGAGCTAAACCAGGTTGGACAACTGGACACTAACCAGCCAGTAGCTTATTGACCTAATGCTGCTGCAATTTATGGCAGGCACATGTTGACCAGCAGAGGCACATAAAAGTCTCGAACCTTTATCCTGGATCCCTGGCATAGATTGGAGTAGGATGTGTCCTGAACCCCCTTATCACTAAAAATGCCCATACCTGTTGTTGGCGACATTTAGTCAGTGTGACCAAATCACCTAGATACAGTTTTACACCATCAGGTGGCCTGCCCTGATACAACATGCAGCCTGTGATCCATGTCCTCCTTTCTAGAGGGTGCTGCGTGGATACTGTCCACCACAGCTGGTAACTAAAGCAGTGAGTTTACATAGCTCTTCCCTACCTTTCAAACATCCTGCATGTTTTCAGCAGGTATGAAGAATCCTACAGAGACATGAGGCAGACCTACAGACTCCACACAAGTATTGGTCAGAGGTCAGGACTGAACCATCTACCTTCTGTTTGGGAAGCAGAGATCATAACCATCATACTAACAGTGTCCTCTGTTGTTTTGCTGTTTCTACAGGGAGAATCTTTGAATCTTTTGTCATTATTTTCCTGAACTGACTGCTTCACATCACCCAGGAAGTATTGCCAGATTTGCAGAGTGGATTCAGACCATCTGTTTAACTGTATATTTGCTGTTCTTTGCCAGTTGGGGCCAACAGAAGTGTTCAGAAAAAACTTCATGATCTATAGTTGGCTCTCACTGTTCTGATAAAAGCCTTCAGTCATGATGTGTATATGGGAACCTTCAGTCATGATGTGTATATGGGAAGCGCAAATGAATGTTGGCTTCTCAGCTAAATTCACTAAGGCCTTGAGACTGGTGAATGACTAGATGGCTGCAAGTCCTCTTCATAATGGTTCAAATGCCTGCGTAATGGTACAGGTGTTTATCTATTAGACACAAGATACAGGGTTTGATTCTCACCCTAGGGGGAATTGGCCAAGCTTAAAATGGCCTGCAAGAGCAGCTGTCCTAGTATGCAACTATGATCCTATGATACAAACACATTCAGCATCCAGACTTGGACAGAGCAAGAATGTACCATCATCCAAACCTTGGCCCCAACCTTTCCTGACTTGTTATAGCAGTTCTTTTCAAAGACTACCTTACTAATGAGATGGATATAAGTCAGAAAATGGAAGGAAGTATATTCAGTTTTGGACTACTTTCTTCGAAGACCAAAGCTTGCAAGGCATCTGCTTATCATGCAGTGTGGTGAAGAGTGTGTCGATTTTTTTGCACAAACCAGTAGGAACCTCCTTACTTTGTTGTCTGTTGCTGCAGAAGTTTAAACATCTGGAATGACCCAAAAGAGTCTGCTTGATGCTTTGCAATGACTTTATAGTATACTGTTAACAGGCAGACTAACAGGCAGATTCTGGAGACATTCTTCTTTTTTCCCATACGTTCATAGCCAGCTTTACTGAAGCATGAATATAGGCTGTAGCATTTGGCTCAGGTTCCAGTGTACCAATGCCATGTTTTGGAAACTTGGAAACCGCTTTGGGACAAAAACACCGTTAACAGTTAAGCTTTCATCTGTGCCTTTCTTTATGGTTGTGAAACCTTGACAATTTACCACAGCATCTGAAGTGCATAGACAAGTACCACTTCTGATGGCTCTGGAAGGTCGTTTGCATCAGGTTGGAAGACCATGCACTGATATTGCAGGTACTGCAGCAGTGATTTTCTGATGTTATTTCCCTTTGACTAGTCAGTACATATCAGATGTCTGACTCCTGAAGCCCTCAAACTGATATTGTACTCCTAGCTCAGTCGTGGCCAAAGGTTATATACTAATCCAAGGAAGTACTACAGAAGCACAGTAAAGACGAACCGTAAGAAAATGGTTATGTCAGTCATCCATCAGCTGGGAGACATTTGGATCACAGCTTCTATTAAACAATAGCATGTTAGGAAGTGAAATGTCTTAAATTCATGACTTGCGCAAAGTATAAGGATGATGTGTTAAGAATCCTTAGCAGTGGGTATCTCTTTCCTGTGGACACGTCTGTGTGTCTTATGGCTAGATTTGGAAGGCCAGAATTAGATTACTAAGTTAACCTGAGACAGTCAGTGAACTGTGGCAGAGGCCATTTTCAAATGGAGTGACAGCTGGTGATGATTTTGCAAGCATGTTAACAGCAAACTACACTGTTGGGTTCTCACAGAAACTGCTATCTCTTATGAATGAGGTCTCGCTTCATTCCCATTTGAAATTGCTATATTTCACATAGTCCCTTCTCAGTGATTCTGACACTGACAGCTTAAGGTCTGTCCCATGGTGCTTTTAAGGTATAGCTCTGTTCCTCTCTGCAGTTGCCAGCTAGGTACTGCAGCAGATATTGAGTATAGTTAAGTCCTCTGAGCAATATCTCGCCTTTTTCTGCCACTGTAGTATTTTTCCATTGTTGCTTTGTCATTATCTTTCCCTGAGACAGAGGTCTGTAAACAAATATTGATATGATTGCAGCACCTCTTCTGTCTCCCAGAGTGATCCATAGTGTTTCATTCCTTTCCTCTACAGACATTATTTCTGTGATCCCTTCCAAATGGCGAAAATAGTCCCTCATCCCAAATGTGTTTTTTTTTTTTCTCTATCTCTCTTCCTTGTGTAGTGTAAATTCTTAAATGCTATCTTCAGTTTCATGGTTCTTTGTATGCCATGTTATTGGCAGTAACAAGATTTCTATAGGCTGGACCTTTTACAAACCCATAGGTTCTGAGAGATACTCCTGCATAGGTCACAGCTGCAGTAGCCTAAGCTAAATGAGTCCTACCCCCTGTGACAGACCAGCTTGCAAAGCTACAGTCCACATTCCACATTCTTTACATAAGGGGTTTCTGTTTTGATCCTACTGCAGCTGAGTTGTTAAGGAACTGTGATGAAAGGGGAAGGTTAATGCAAAGAGTGACTCGGATTTTAAACCCTTTTTGAAATATAATAATTTTCTCCTCTGTCACAGCTCCCCTTTTCAGTAAGAAATTTAAGCAGCAAGGTGCTGGCAAACAAGAGTTAGAAGAAAAATGGCAAGGTGGCTCCAAAAGCCTCAAAAAAAAAAAAAAAAAAAAAAAAAAAGATGACAGACTTCTCAGTCAACGTGACTATTGGCCCAATTAGGCCAATCCCCTTTCTCAACCTGGCAACCCATCCATCTCTGAGACTTTATCTTCCTTTGTGGCACCGTATTTTTACAGACAGGTTTTAATTGTAATTCACACAGTTGCACCTGGCAATGGGAGTCCCTCACCCCTTCCCAGAGGATTCTTTCTTACCAAGTGACCCAAGTTTCTGTCTTTCCTCTTGTAGTGTACAAGATACTAACCCAGGGATTTGTAGTACCTGTTACTTTCTGTCATTTGGGTAAAAGACTTTTCTGCCACTAAAAAGGCGAGGCTCTTGGAGGCCTGGAATGGACCTTTCTAAATCTTTTTGTCAAGATTTCAAAGTTGAAAATGCTGTCCCACCCCACCCCCACCGCAGGTTCTTCATAGTAAAGCTAGATTGAAAGGACTCCTTTTATCACATTCCCATTGGAGAGTGGTTTGGGCATTGTTATGGTTTGTTGTGTCCGGGCTAAATTGTCATTTCTCTGTCTTCTTTGGACTTTCTGCAACACCAGGAGTATTCACAAAAGTGTCTTGTTGCAGTCTTTGCTTATTGCATTCTTCAAGGCATTGACATATTTACATGTTGGGATGATTATCTTAGCTTTGCAGACTCTTTCCAGTTCATAGGTAGGTACTAGGCTATCTGCCCGAGTAGCCAGAATGTGTTGGCTTTCGCCGCCCCCTTAGATTAGTTCCATGTGCCTCTGTCCAGCAGAGCCATTGAAGTGATCCCCAGGGTAAGCTTTCTTTTTCCCATCCACTCGTCAAGGTTTCTCTTGAAGAGTGTTAGAGAGGAGCTCTGCCTAATGTAGATTGGAATCTTGTTCCAAAGCATGAGAAGTCTTTGGGACAGGAATCTATCCCTGCAGCACATCCTATTTATTGTTGTGGTGAGGATTAGATCCTTAGAGCATGTGGCTCGAGGGGATATGGTTTTCTTTAGGTGGAGCATGTCCATCAACTCTGGGTTGAACATGGCCTTGTATGTCAGGCAGAGATCACCACTGAGTAGGTGGTATGCAACTGAGTACAGTTGGAGTTTCTTCAGTCGAGCTGCATAGGGCATCTGTTTGAGGCCAGTGATCCTCTTGGTGAGGTACTTCTGTGGTCTTTCCAGCTGTTGCAGGTGTCTTGTAAGGTACATCCCAAATGGGGCGTTGTACTGGCGACCCTTAACCGGGAAAAGCTGAAAGACAACAACTCTATGCTGGGTCTGATGAGTGATGAGTAGAGGGGCACAATGACCTCTATTGATCTGGATGCGAACCCTTTTATAGGTTCCGTAGTAAAATGATACAAAACAGATTAAAATAAGACAGGTTTGCATGTGCCAAGGAGTGAATACTTTCATCTTTTCTCTGTTGTAAATGCATAGAATATTTTCAAGTCTAGTCGATCATAACCTGAAAAAAATATTTTAATTGCTTAAAAACCACAATGGGACTTCTAAAGTCAAACTGCTACTGGAATACTCTACTGTGTGTGTGGATCAGCAGTAGAACGCGCCTTTAAAGTAGCTGTATCATGGACTCCCTGGATTTGCCAACACCAATCCACTTCACAGGCACATTCAAGAACTCTTCAGTAAAGTGAATTTATTTCTCTGCATTTTCTGGCAGTTCCTCAAAGCTGCGTACATGCTCTGTACTTGAACACCATCCAAGAAGAGTAACATAGTCAACCTTAACTTTGTTTAACTCTTCTTGGTTTGCTGGAAAATATGGAATCTTCTTCCCATCCAGTCTGTATGCAACCCCAATTTTTATTTCGTCAATCACATCAAGAATGTCCAGTTTTGTCACTGCAACAGCTGTAAAGCCATTTATCATATGAGCATATTTCATCAACACAAGATCCAGCCAACCACAATGTCTTTTACGGTCTGTTGTCGCGCCAAATTCACGACCACGAGACTGTAACTAATCGCCAAGCTCATTGCTCTGTTCAGTGGGAAAAGATCCAACCCCAACTCTTGTGGTATATGCTTTCACCACACCATAAACATCATCAACATTTTGTGTAGGGATACCCAACCCAGTACAAACGCCTCCTACTGTGCAATTCGATGAAGTGATAAATGGGTAAGTACCAAAATCAATATCAAGCAGAGCTGCATTTGCTTCTTCTACCAATATTTTCTTGGTTGGCCCATTCAGTGCCTTGTACATGAAATAGACTCTGTCTTTTACCAATGGTCGAATCTTCTCCACATAGTCCTTTAAACATTAGAGTTCTTTTTCTATGTCAATATTTAATGTAGAGTATATTGACTTGTATTGGCCTGCCAGGACTTTATAAACTTTTTTGAGAATTCCTGGAAGTCTGCCAGAAGATCACAGATCCAGAGGCCAACACAAGAGACTTTGGAGGGGGTATGCAGGACCAATTCCTTTTTTTGTAGTCCCCAAGTTTTTCCCAGCCTGCTGTTGACACTGTTGCTCCTGGATGCCATCAGCTGCTTGGTGAAAATCAGAAACAATATGAGCTCTGTCAGAGATCACAGTCCTAGACTCCCATCCCGCTAAACCTTTTCCTTTCTGCAAGTTTTTCTGAGCTTCCTGTAATAAGCCAGGTAGGTGGTGTACATTTCTACTTATTTATTGGAGTTAACTGGGTTTGTATGGGGGTTTGAAACTTGCTAATGTATCACTTAGGAGTAGGTAGTTTTTCTTAAGGAAATTTTAATACCTGGGTGAAAGCGATCTCCGGTTTCAATTTTATTTTGAAGGAAACTGCTTTATAGTCAGACCTAACAAGCGAGGAAGATACGCAAGGAACAGTGCAAAATGCTCCTATTTTAGTAGAGACAGAATACAAGATGTTGTTTATTCCCTCTATTGGATGCAATTGTTCCAGAACCTTTATGTTGTCAAAGTCCAGGAATCTCTGTGCTTGTGTATTAGTGGTGGTGTAGGTCTATAGTTGGATAGTTTACATCACGTAGGAAAATGGTATTGGGTTTAATACAGAGTGATTCTAGTTCCTGTTGATAGACGTTGTGGCTTTCTTGTGACATAGAGGGAGTTCTATAGCTAGCATATTCATGGCAGATGACCTTTCTGATAGATATTTGGGCACATGAAAAAGTTGTAGTGCATCATGCTGCTTTACCAGCCTTGATGCGAGTCTCTTCTGGATGTACATTAAGACACCGCCACCATTTTTCCCATCCTGTGCACTAGCTGGTCTAAACCTGTAGAAGATTTGTAGCCCTACACAGCCAGAGTGCTATTTTAAACCATGTCTCAGTCACTACACAGATGTCAATATCCTCCAGGGTGAGAAGAGCTTGTAGGGGATGTAGTTTCTTGTTCAGACTCCTAGCATTGATCAGTAACACCTTCATGTTTTCCTTTGCTTGTTCATTATTTTGGTAGGTTTATCAGATGGCATTGGTTAAAAAAGGCACTATGGAGGTGGACAATGTATTTGGCAATATTCAAAACCTTAGCGAGGACAGATGCAGGCTATTCCTGCTGAAGCAGCGTGGTCTGTCAGTAATATCCTCCCTGACTGACATAATATTGGACCCCCTTTAAATTACACCAAAAATTAATCCAATTTTTGAAGTCTGCTATTTTTTTTGCTCATATCATGGCATCATCCTTAGAGAAGGCAGAATGCTGATCAGTGCAACTTCATACCCGCCATGGGCACACTGACACAACTACACTAGGGTGGGTGAGATGGGAAACAATTAGAACCAGAGCTCCAAGCTAACTGGCCTGGAAGTACCTTAATGCAAAGACTAGGCCTGAACTAGCCTTACATACAGCTCAGTATATAACTAGGGTTTAATAGCAACAGTTAGACCACTTAAACAACAAAGTGCAGTGCAACTATGTACTGGAATTATTATGGTTTATGATTGTCTTTTTGGCTTTTGCCGGTTAGGGGTTGCCACAGTGGAACTCCGATCCGCTAATGATTGGCAGTCGATTTTTATGGTGCTGAGTTGCCAGCCCGACACCCAACCTTCAGCGAAGGCACGCCCATTCACGCATGTCTTTCGGAGGCCACTTGACCGCGGGGAGGACATGCAGACTCCACACAGAAGGCACTCCAGCTGAAAATCGAACAGGAGAACCTCTTGCTGTGAGGCAACAATGCTACTGCTGTACCACCACGGCTGTGGAATTATTATGGTTTATATGTAATGGAATTACTAATATAGGTTTAAAGGCCTTAGCTAAAGCAGATGTAGACTGTTAAATTTAATTTAAAATTAGTTCACAACATGAAAACACATTTATTTCTCAAAGTAATGGAACTATTACAATGCAACATTAATTTAAAAGATCACAGCAAATAGCAGCTTTGGAATTCTTAGACCCTTTGCTCTGAGCTGACTGGCCTAGAAATGCCTTAATGCAAAGACAGTAGTTAGTCCACTTAAACAACAAAATGTGGCATGATTATGTTTTGAGATTACTAATATAGACCTTAAAGACCATAGCTAAAGCAGATACAAACTGTTAAAATGAATTTAAAATCAGTTCAAGAAATGAAAACACCTGTCTTTCTTTCTCAGCGTAATGGAGCTTGTACAATGCAACAGTAATTTAAAAGATCACAGTAAACAGCTTTGTAATTCTTCCCTTCACTCCGAGTTGACTGGCCTAGAACTGTTTTGCATTAAAGACCAATCCTGAACTAGCATGACATACACTCAGATTTGTCCTGTGACTTTATCCCTTCTTAGCTTGATTTGTCCCTATAGATACTCCCATGATCATAATAATTGTTTTCTGTACCCTTCTCCATTGCACCAAGTGTCATACATCTCACCCTCTTGGCACAAGACTTCTGATCAAAGCCAAAAAATAATAGTGGGGACAAAGGCCCAAAATCAGGGACCGATTTTAAACAGTGCTGTTATAAACAATTCTTCCATTAAGCACATTGTCTTATGTTTGCCCTTTTTATTCTTGGATTTAGTTACTATTGACAATGATCTTTTTCTGGAAGGCTAGCCATTCACCCATAACCCTTTCATTGGAAAATAAATTTCCTGGTGTCTCTCCTCAGCCTTCCACCTGTTGCTGTCAGATTATCTTTTTGTACTTTATATGTATTTTTAAATGAGTATACCTGCTGTGGATTGCTTTGAGTTCTTTAAATGTTCCTCTCATGTCCCCTTTGACTTATTTTCTTCATCCCTTACAGTTTCCAGTTGTCTTCTTGCATATAAAATGTTGGTACCTGTTGCACAATCTGAAAAGTGCATTGATGGCTGGTAAAGATTGGGCAGAACCAAAGATATTGACAAATCTGATCACTTCTTTATTTATTCTGTCCAGGGCAATCGGGGACTATCCAAGACTCAACAGATGCTTTTAGAATGGCTAGCCAGTTGTACTGAGCTGAGATGCGACATTATGACAAGAGTAACAAAGCACTTTAAAAACTCTCAGCAGAGATTGTACATGAAGCACTGACCTGGGAAAACATCTTCACATTCTTAGAATACTAAAGCTAGATGCAGTCCGTAAGTAGGACAGGTTTTAATAATGTAGATGACTGTGTCATAGCTGTCCACCCTTGATTAATTGAACAGTTTTGCTTGCGATTCTGCATATTTGTTTTTTTTTTAATCTGCTACATGAGTGTTCAGTACATTACTGCAGTTGTGTGAGATACCTGTGGATGACCGTTCTATCTATCTTGGTTACTATAAGCCAAAAAAAAAAGATATTGTGTGTGTACAGTGTCAGTTATTTCAGTGAAGTTTGAGTTTTAGATGCAGGTTTTGTGAACACTTGCAGATGGTGTGGTGTAATGTTGTTTGTAAATGAGCACGTGCTGTGTCATGTCAGAGGAGCGGCAGCACACAGCAAGAAGTATCATTGGCATTATCTTCAGCTGCTGCAAGAAACTGGGCAAATGGCTGCAGAGGTTGCTGTGTTGTTCAGTAGAGGACTGTTTGTTGTATTGTTGCAAGATCCTCCATGTCTCTTGAAGATATATGTATATGGTGAGTTCCTTGTATATCTTCTGTATACGGCAAGGCCTTCTCCTATTTTAGAAGGTTGGATGTAGTGCCTGTGTATGGCTCTTTAATGCTTATCTCCGTAGTAGCAGCAAATCCTGTTTTATATGGAAGATCATATGTCATTCAGTGTACATTAAGAGAAAAAGTATGTACATTAATTGAAAAGGCGTAAGCAGTATTTGCTGTACTTTAGCATGCAAGCAGTACAGCTGGTTTCAGTAGTTTCTAACAACGGGTTTGTGTTTTCTCTCAGTTGTCATTGCAGAGGTGACACAACCTTCGCTAGGAGTTGGTTATGAAATTGGACGTGCAGTAGCAATGAACAAAAAGGTGCTTTGTCTCTTCAGACCATCTTCAGGGCGCGGTAAGTCCAAGAATTAAAAAAGACACTACTATTGATGATAATTCTGCTGTAAAACTGCTTGGTGAATGGAGCTACAAAGGAAAAATGGTGTGAATGCTTTAAGGAGTAAGAAGGTAATGTTAGTGATAACTCACTGAAAAGCCTACTTAAGTCAATAAAGCTAATAATAAACAGAAGAAGTTCTACAATATAGGATGCATCATTTTTGTCAGGGAAATCTTAGGCTTGTTCTTTGGTGTCTGTATGTTTCATTACCTTTCCCATGTTAGTTTTGTAGTGTTTCTTGTGCTGAGCCATGGTATGGCATAGGTTAGTGTAGGCTGTAATGCTATGTATGTTTTTTTTTGGGGGGGGGGGTCATTTGTTACTGGTGTTGATGCTTCATTATTAAGTATATCCAACAGACTAGCTTTCCTTTTAAATACAAGTACAATCAAAATAGGGTTCTGTCTGGGAAGTCAACATTCAAAACTTCAACTTTCCTGAGGATGGAAGAAGGATTTGTAGTTATAATATCGCCAGTATTTTCTGTTTTAAGGTCAAACATCTTAAAATGGAAGATGCCATTTTCCTCTTGGAGGCATGTAACCTTGTCGTCAGAATGACCTAGTAGTAAAGTGCAAGTAGGCTTCCCTCGTACAGAAAATGTTTTCTTCTTTCCTTTTCAACTAAGATTAGGACGGTAATTTTTTTCATCATTATGAAATTCAATATTCGTATTGTGAGCTTCCTAAGGAGAAATCTTAGATGAGAAAATACTTGCAATACTTACAGTTGACATTTCTGTATTTATGCTTTTTAATTATAGATAGTGATCTGGTTGTACTAGCATAAAAATGAGAAGCAATATTTTGTGAATAGTGGTGTTTTATAGTATGAAGTATTTTACAGCTGCCTGTTCTTGTACTACTTTCTGACTAATGTGGTGTAACTGTAGTAACAGTATGACACGGATTTAAATTCTCTGAGCTTTTTTCCAGTCTGCTTCTGGAGTCCTCAGCACAACAGTAACGCCTCTGTCTGGGAGTCAGTAAAGTGCGACCAACTGTGTAATGCAGTTATTTATACATTGTACTTCAACCACTGCACAGAAATGTCCCCTTTACCCAAACTGCAGTAACCTCAGTGCTGATTATATAAGTAACAGGTGTGTAGGGGCAAAGCTCACCTTGCATTGGAGTTGTGGGAGGGTTTGCATCCAGTGGAAAGTAATGACTGAATTCTGCATTCATTTAGCTGCTTTTATGTGAATGTAAAAGTCAATCAAAAGGTTGATGAATGAACATTTTGAGCACAATGTCTCTCACTAGTGCACTTTGACTGTCAGATGATATCTGCTGCATATGACAGCAGTTTTAAACCAAACCCTCTTCATTTCTTTTAGCAACACTGCAAGAGTCTGCGACTTGAGAATTTACTGATGTAACTACACAAGATTGAAGTATTTGGGCATATTCACCCGTGAAGCATAGCTGCAACTATTTACCAGTATACATTAGCTGGCATAGGTTCTCGTGATCATCCTCAGCTGACATAGTACACACCAGCCATGTCTTCTAGTTTGGCATCTTCTCAGTTCATTTCTTGCTGCTCAAGTATATTATTCATTTGATTGCAGTTTTACATTGTATGCCTTTGCCTAAGTGGGTAAATACAGAAAAACTATTTCATCACGGATCATGACACCAGTATTTTTTGCACAATTTCAGTAATGATTTCTCCACTGAAGTCAATATGTATATCCTTGTGGTAAGTTTACACTAATAACTGGAAAGTGAATAGAGTACAACCTAATATCCTTGTGGTAGACTGCATCTCAGATTTTCCTTCTCATAGTCTTTCTGTTTAGCCTTCTTTCAAGAAGTAGATAGCTGTCCCATCATCCTCAGTCTCCAGCCTTGGTGTTTGGTTAAAACAACCATAGGTGGCATTGTCTGGTTACAAATTATTTATAAATAGAGAGATTTTAGCAGGAAATGTTCTGCCTCTCTTAGGCTATGGTTACTAGGTCACACCACCTCCTGACAGCTAGCTGATAAACTCTGTGGAATGGCTAGCTGCTAAAGTGATACACTGAGTTGGTATGTGGTTACCACCTGTCCCACTCCTAAATGTACAATATTGGTTTGTATCCTGTACAATTAAATAAAAAAAAGTTCTGATGTTTTAGAAGATCCCATATAAGCCAAGGTTTTCATCATGTAATACCTTAATTCCTCCTTTTAAAGGAGGCCTATGAGATACATGCAAATTACCCCTTAAGGACAGTCAAGTGAACAAGCTGTAAAGGTAGAGAATGCCCACTGACCTTTTACTTACTTTTTACTTTAATGCTTTCAGGCCTTTAATATCATTTGCATATATCCCATGGGTGTTCTTCAAAGAAGGTTTAAGGTATTACATGGTGAAGTATTTTGCTTATCTGTAGACTTTCTAATTTTTGTTTTGGATTTTCAGTATGATTTTTTAACCCTTTGTTTTTCTTTGTATATGGGATATTTTGCACTTCTCTTAATGCTATGATCACCAAGTGGCTTTATAACCTGAGATTTCACAGAGAATGTCCAAACTAACTACTTAAGCTGTACAGACAAGCCCATAAAAATGGTGACATGGCATGTGTACAGACAGTACCACTCAACCTCTTAGTGTAAAAAAATCTGTACAAAGCCAAAAATAATGGGAGGACAAAGGCCCAAAAATAGGGACAGATTTTAAATATTACTTTTATGAACTTAAAAAATTGCTAGAATAAGAAGTTGTGCATTAACATGCAAAATAAGTCTGAAACTCAAATGCGTGTCATTATTTAGTGGCTTCACTCCTCAATAATTTGCCAGAAAAAAACACAATTTTTTGACGAACAGTCCAAAAATATGAGGCAAAAATATGGACAGTTGAGAAATATCTCTACAGGTAGTTGGGGTATGGGGTATGGCTTTAAAGTACTGAATGTATCATTAAAGGTTTGGGGGAGGGAGAGTAAGTGGGCATTTGGTATTCTTTGATCTGGTATACACGAATGTCCTTAAGGGGGCATTTAAATATATCCCAGCCACCTCTTATAAATGAGGTTTAAAGTATTAGACAATGAAGACATGGCTTTATCTGGAGTCTTGTTTGTTGTTAGCTTTTTGTTTTTTTTCCTGTTACCTTTTACCTTTTATTTTAATTGATATTTTATAAGAACAATATTTTCTGTCTTCTAAGCATTCAAGAAAACTGTGATGCTGTATTTGAAACAGTATAATATCAAACTATAAAACAAAATTGTAATAAAGTAAAAATATGTTTTGTATGGTTGAGGGTACTGGGTTATCCGGCACAATCTCACATTCCAGTCTCACTTTGGCATCTGAAAGCATGAGAGCCCTAATTTTGCTCCAGTAGGCTGCATCAGTCATCTTGCATGGACAGATTTTTTTTTTTTTATCTCTTGTTGAGATCATTTTATACCTGCAAGTAAAGTAAGAGGAGTAACTGTCTGCAGCAATTTTGTGGAAGGATTTTGATAGTATAATGTGTAGTGTAATGTGTCTTTCAGTATCAAGCAACACATGCATTTGAGTTATCACATGATTTTGTCTTGCTATGCTTGCAACTGTGATAGTAAACCATGTGATTATTCAGTTATCGACTCTTGAATATCTTAATTGTGATATCAGTCTGAAAATGACTACAAAGAGAATCTGAATGTTGTAGTCAGGAACAATACACAGTATCAAGCAGAACTGTAGTGTGCACCATAGAATTTAACTTTTCATGAGATTTTGACCAGTTTGTAGCTCTGAGTAGAAGATAAAATTGTCTATTTCACCACCAGAGTTGAAAGAATCTCAATTTAAACATGTAATAAAAATGTAAAATATTAACACTAGAACATAAGGATGAATTTTGTTACAAGTGAGCACACCAAGACATCACTAACGCATGAAATGCACAACTTTATCAAACAACAGTTTTTGCACTGTTGCTGTACATTACCAGACAAACAAATCAGCCGAGCAAAGAAGCAAGTTAAGTTAAAGAAAATATAAAATAAAGTTAGATTATTATGTATGCATGTATGTATATTTTGTTTTGCTTGTTTACTGGAGATGAACAATGATCAAACATGACAAAACTGCAGGCTTAACCTGGGTTGTGTAGTGAAGAAATAAGAACATAGTACATTTACCAAATCTAACAGAAAACAAGACAGTTGTAGTTATAACAAAAGGAGGTAGTGCCAGCACAGCTACCTGGAATTTTATAAATAATTATATGTCATTTGTGAATATCAAGATGATTTCTATAAGATACTTGTGTTACAAATGTATTGGAACTGCATGCCCACCTGTATGTCAAACTGATTTGTACAAACTTGTGTGTTGAAAAGGTATTTGTAAAGTGCTTGAGTTTGGACTGTATCCACAGTGTGCCTACTGCAGAGAACAGAAATGTACATGCACTCTTGTAACTGTGTAAATCTATATGTTTTAGCAGAGGAAACTAGAGGGTTAACTCAGTCCAGCAAGCTTTAGAAAAATATCTGAAATTAAATCACTTTATAGGCTAGGCCATAAAGATGCTATCTCACAGGTTTCAAGGCAGCCAGAGACACAAAGTCTATACTAGGAAGATTTATGTATTGTCTTTGGGGTGAGCTAATCGTCACTGAGGAAGAGTGGAAGTGTTTAGTTCTTTTACAACTTCCAGAAGATTCACTGATCTGAGCAAAAGCCCTTGTTTGTGTATTTTTACGGGTAGGTGCTAAATGCTGCCAGCAATGGAGGTTTTGCCTGGAAACTAGAAGCCATATGACAAGAAGTGATGTCATTCTGCAAGCTATCCCAGCAGCAATATTTTAGATATTATTTTGAGAAGTCTTTTAGTGAGACAGTGCATTCTGTATTCTGTCTTGGACCTGACGACAAGAACCACCATTCATCACATCATCTGCCTTGCTCTAGTAAGTTATTAGGGAATAGTATAATTCTCTTCGATTCAGTCAGGAATATAGTGAATATAGTGAAGCTTAGTTTACATATTATTTTTCTTTATCTGTTTGAGACTGTCCTTCAATGTTGTTTTAAATATTTCCTGTGATTTTGAACTCTGATGTCACTGTGACCTATATATCTAGTATTGCTTTTTTATTATTTATTATTAAATATATTTAAACCTTTCATTGTGGCTGATCTTTGTAGAGATGTTTGTTTTGAGAGTACTTGCATATTTTTTGGTGACACTGTGTGGGCCACTCCTAACAGCCTTGCACTTGGTGAAACTACCATTTGCATTAATATTAATATTACACAGTAAGATTGGACACCCTTTGTTAAGGGCCTTAAAGTAGCTGTCAAGAGGTTCTGGTGTTAGTGGTAACTACCTTACAGTCTTGGCAAAAGGGGGCATAGCTAGTAAACCTGTGCCAGCCTTTCGCAGATGTGTGTGTGTGTGTGTGTGTGTGTGTGTGTGTGCGCGCGCGTGCAAATCAAAATCTCAGTGTGTGTGCGTCAGCTACTTGACACGAAGCAGTGGTTGGACAGAGAGAGTGTTGGAGGACTTGGATTGGAACCCTGGCTAAGGACTCAACTCTATAGCTGTACCAGTGGGCAGACTTGCTGGGGATTTGGAGAAAAGCCCCAGACCAACTATGGTCTCTGTGTGCTCTTAAGGGAAATTGCACTTGATGCAGAGAGCTGCATCTGGAAATACTGTGTGTACCTGTTACCCTTCCAGTGAATGTCTCCCACAGGTGCCAGCGGTGAGGATTGAGGCTCCTTGATTACTGGCCCAGAGGTGGCATATCCACATCACATATTGGTTGGAAGTGGTGGGTCGTCACTGTAGTAATAATATGAATTAGGTTACAGCATTTTGACTTGAGACAGTTGTAATAGTAAACCAAAGCAAGAAAGTAGCCACACACACACAAGAAAACTGGGAACTGCAGGAAGTATGCATCCTCAAAAGCAAGGGTACAAGGTGCAAAACTACAATTCGGTAAGCCCAGCATATCAAAAAAAAAAAAAAAAAAACTTTTTTGACATGTTGAGCATGCCAACTTGTGTTTTTACACCTTGTACCTTGCTTTTCCGGATGCACATTTCTTGCGGTTCACAGTTGTAATAATAAGCTAATAAGATTAAATCTACCCTAGACGATATATATATATATATATATATATATATATATATATATATATATATATATATACATATATATATATTATATATATATATATATATATATATAGATTTAGAGAGAGAGTATGATGGCTTCAGAGAAAGAAGGGTTTGTATGGTGACTGTTGCCTGTGATGTGAGTGGTGCCACATTACCATAGTACTTGTATGATGTGACCTATGTTGTTGCAGTTGCATGTACTTTGAAAGGTAAGGTTTTGTAGAGGGGTATAAACTTGGCATGGTTAGGTCTATGAGACTTTGAGGGTACTTGCCATAGTTTGACAGTGAGTACAGAGAAGCTGTTATCTGTGCAGTGGAGTTTGAGAGGGGGTTGGAGGACTAGTTCTGAGTTAGACTGGTTTCAAAGGTTGTAACAGGAGGCGTGTGCAAGCAGTCTGGTGACTAGTGTGGTGTGTGTGTCTTCTTGGAAGAGATTAAGCAGTAGTGAGCCTAGAAGTGAAGCCCTACTTCAACAAAAATCCAAAATGGGCAACATTTATATGAAGTAAAAGCCACCATTTTTATAAAATCCTTGGACTTGTTCCATTTTCTACCATTCCATTTAGCAGTTAATTTGGTATACATCTTGCCACCCACTTTGCAAGCTTTTTTAGTATTCTAAGGAAATCTGGCAGAAAGCTAGAAGTGATTACAAAAGTCATTCTTTAGTTTACAGAATCGTCTTGGGGCTGATTTAAAAAAAAAATTTAAAGCAGTGCAAGTCGTAATTTTTTTCACCTAGCTGGAGATGTTTAATTTGCTTAGTCATAGAAGACTGATTTGGTTATCATTAAAGACTAGTTTCATCAGTACTGCAAGCCTAAAATGAACCTGACATATATTTTTCATACATTTTCACAAGAAAGCACATTTTCCCAGGAGTGTATTAATGCATAAGGGACTATGTTAAGCCCTAGAGCTAAAAACCTCGAGTGTGATGAGCTGCATACCCTACTACTAAGAGAATTGTCTTGACACCAAAGTGGCAAAATAAGCATTTGTCAAGTGTTTGAATTAACACCAAGTAAAGCTGCAGTTCTGCATAGAGTAGCAGAAATAACTAGTGTTCAGTTGATGTGTGCAAAATTAAAATGAAGCTAAAGTATGTTTGACCTAGATGGAATAATACTGAATTGCTGCAAACAGAATGGCAGAAAAGAAAAATACTACTGCCTTCAAAACTCTACTCCACTCCTGTCTAACTTCACAATGGGAATGCTCTTGCTCCCATCGTACATAGCTTTCTCAATCGTAGTTACTCTCTACAAGCTAATGCACGTGCTAATAGCCTCCTATGAACCATCATATTAAGTACTGTAATTTGTCTATAATGAATTTTTATTGCAACCTGTTTCTATTTGTATTTTGTATTTTTCTGGAGATTTTCTTCCCAGGACTCCATTGAAAATGGGCTCCTCGTGGCCCAATGGACCATCCTGGCAAACAAACTGCAAATAAATATATAAATACTCTAGAGGAGTCTGAAAACGGGCTCCTCGTGGCCCAATGGACCATCCTGGCAAACAAACTGCAAATAAATAAATAAATATTGTAGAGTAGTCTGAAGATGCAGTTAAAATCGCAATGTGTAAAACTCAACAACTACCATTGTGTTTAAGATGTAACTAACAGCACACCAGGAAGCAGTATCCAGCATTCAGGAAGTACAGAAGGTCTGGAAATCCTAACCATTTTCTTATTATTGCAAGTTAAGAAAAAAATGCAAGTAAAACATGATTGTGTACTCTCTGATTTAAACATTTCCTATGAGGCAGAATCAGTTGATTTATTTGTGTATGCAAGTTGAAATGTGTGTTGACATTGTCGGAAGCATAGCTGGTTCAACCAGTGCACCACCCATCCTCAGCTGTTCAAGTGAAGAGCCCCCCCCCGCCAAAAAAAAGCAGGCACTTACTGTAATAAACCAATCGCAACAATCTGCTTATTACAATTACATCTATGTCACACACAAGCTCTTCCATCAAGTGTTTAATAGAAGGTAGATGTTCCCTCTACTGGCTCACCAACCAGGTGGCCAGATGCACGACACACACATCCCACACACACCCCAGCTATTCGGGTCCTGTTTCTGTGCCCTGTTCCCAACACTTCTTCACCTTATTTTATTATTGTCATCTTTTGAACTGCAGCAAAATGTTTGCTAAAAATGTAACCGTTGCTACCTGCCTACACAAAGCACTACTGCTTTCATGTTTTATTTTTAAAAAAATCTTCTTTTTAAACTGTAGCAAACAGCTACAAATGGAACATACAGTTGCTATGGTTTATACCCTGCCTGCATGGAGCACTACAGCACTCGAAAAAAAAAAACTGTAGCAAACTGTTTGCTACAATATAGTATGCATTTGATACAGTTTAGACCATACACAGAGCACTGCAGTGCTCAAGCTGCATCTCAAATGCAATACTAGTTATTAAAAGCCAGTATTGTATTAAAGGGAGATCAGGATCAACTGATCACATCCCCAGCATTTTGCGCCCGAGGCAGTTGCACCTCTCACCCTCCTAGCTATGCTACTGACCATTGTGTGCAATATTTCTCTCTACTAGTGATTCTACCAAACCAGATTTGTAACCAAATGTTGGAAAGACTCCCTGAATACCACATGAATATTGTCAGGTGTGAAGAGGGGTCATATGACATAAGATTCTGGACCAGTTGTTTGTCAAATACAATTTAATAGTAAAAAATGTCTTAATCTGTAACATACATTAGAACGCCACTAAAGACTGATACCTTATTAAATTCTGGAGTGACCATGAAATAAAATGATGGCCAATTTGTTTCCGTTCAGGGACAATCACTATCTCGTATATGTTGACTTCAGAATTCCTTGAATAGTAATCATTAGACTGACCGTTGTCACACTGAGGTATTTGTCACGCCGTGGTACCCCTCCATTCTTACTTCTGATAATGATTCATCGTTTAATAGTGAAGTATTTCTTACACTGTCATAAAACTGGGAGTTTCTGTGTATATTTTTTTTCACCACAACATTTGCAGTCTGATGCTATTTTCTTTTCCCCTTTTAGAGAGATGTAATGCAGCTCATGTTTCAGTATCCCATAAGGCTAAACTTGCATGCAGGATGTTGTCATTTTGACTCCTTCAGCTGCTGCTGTGAAAGTAAGGCATGTGGTTACTCACTTACTGGCTCTTGGATGTCTATATCTTGCTATCAAGTGGGTAACAACTATAACAAGACTCTGGATCCACTAGCTGAGAACCCTGTAAACATTGTTTCATGTAAAATGTATGAACATAGCATGTCTTTTCCTGTGTTTTAACAGCTAAAATGAAGGGATGTTCATGCTGCTAGTACGGGAAGAGAAAGGGTTAGTGTGTTTAGTGGGCTTCCTGTTCTGTAGTATTTTGATGGTTCTCCTTTGTAAAAGGAGCTCTGTATAGATTGGGACATGTTGTAAGATAGTGTGTTAATTGCCTTTTGTACTCAGAAGCACACATTTCTCTCCAGGATGTAAGCGCTTTGCTTTTATTTTTCCTGCCGTTGAAATGTGTATATTTTTAAGGTGTCTTATGTGGTAGTTGTGATATTGAACCACCATGGGAAATGAATGTGTATGCCTTTTCAGTCAGCGTTTTCTTCACACACATTAAGCTCCCAACGTGAGTGTACAGGCAGATTACACAAGACAATATGTGGCAGAGGATAATGAGGACAAATCTGAACAAATTTTTTTAGTCAGTTTCAGTGTCATCAGTTTTCCAACATCACCATGCTCCTGGTACTGCCATGGATGGTACAGCAAGGGCAGCGGGCACTATAGTCAGTTCTGTCCATCATGCCTGGTAGCACTTTAATGATCATGCTAAGAATCCCAGGGCATGGGGAGCATGGCTAGCATAGAGAAGTAACTTTCCATAGCTCTGTGTACTTTTAAGAAAAAAGTTTTATCCAATGAATTGCAAGGCATAAAAATACACTGAAAAATGGAGAAGGAATATCATGGGGTCATGGTAGAAAGTAAAGTATAACTAAATATACTGTTCCTTTAGATATGAATGTGATGTTTATTATGTATTATGAATGCTATGGTAAAGCATTAAGTGTATACTTAGTATGTAAGGGAGAGGCATTTAATGGTGAAATTCTATTATAAGTTGCCAAAGAGGTACATGTTTGTAATACTTGTGCAAGAGTGTGCTTAGGTGTTTGGGAATTTCTTTTGGAGTTTACTGGAGAGGGTGTTTGATGAACAGAGTGATGTAGTATAGGAGGAATAGGCATATTCCATGTGAGCAGTCAGTTATTAGCTTGCCAGGCACCAACTCTGCTTTAGAAGTCAGGCAAACAACCAGAGGATATCTAAAAGTCTTATTATACGTAGCCTGGGAAGGAAAAGAGGTAGACAAGACAAATAGGGAGGATGGAAGGGAAGAGAGGGAAGTAAAAGTATAATATTGTGGAACATTGTGGGGGTTGCCATTCCAGTTAAAATGTAGAAGATTAGGTGTATATTAAAAGAGCTGAAGGGGCATAATATACAGGAAATAATGCTGAAAAGAAAGAAAACCCTGGAACTGAAAAGTAGAGAATAGAAAACAGTGGGGTGCAGTACAGTAAGAGGAGGAGGGGTAAAAAGAAGGGTAGTGATTATGGTGAGAATTCTAATAAAAAATTCTCAAGAAGACGAAGGAGGTAGGTGGATTAGAACACCAAGGGCCAGGAGTGGAAAGTTAGAATAATTTAAGGGCCAGATTCAGAATCATCTTCTTTGTGATTTTCTACACTATAAAACAAAAGATATGTCCACAATGTGAACATGAACTCATTGGGCTGATTTAACTGGAAAATGGATAGAAAGTTTGGTCGGAAAGAACAAAATGTTAGGTAAGAGAGGTCATAATGCAATGGGAGAAAGTAGTACGATCGGTAGACGGCTGCAGACTGCAAAACTATGAAGTACTAAAGTATACCTTCTCTTGAGGAGCAGATACACACGCTAGGCATCTAGATAAGTTTTTGATGAGGGGTGCAGGGATTCTTCAAGTAAGGATTGCAAATAGGTGATAGATGGCCGATTTGTCCTTGCTCATATAAAAGCAAAAACTGACATTTAAAAAAATGGTAGAAGACAGAAGTGGAGATTGAAACCTTGACATTGAGGCATGTAACAGTGATTTCTAGAGGGGCAAAGAAGAATATGGTTGGTCCTCAGCTGCAGTGTAGAGCACATGGAGGATACACTTTGGTGGGATGTAGTGAAGTGTGCTATGAAAGTAGAAGTAACTGGGACTAACTAGTATCTTGTTTATCAAAATTTTCAGTATGAAATTTAGTGTTTACAGGGTATTTGAGTGAGTTCATAATAATTACGTATTTCTTTGGGAGATTTAATTGCTCTCATAATTGTGTAATACAAGTTTTTGTCTTTTCGGCTTTTCTCGGTAAGGGGTCGCCACAGCGGAACTCCGGTCCGCTAATGATTGGCAGTAGATTTTTACGAAACACCGAGGTGCCAGCTCCGATGCCCAACCTTCAACTAAGGCATGCCCATTTATGCATGTCTTTCGGAGGCCGCTCGACCACGGGGAGGATATGCAGACTCCACACAGAAGTATAGGTCCTCATTTGTGACCACTGTCGTACATGAAATACATTCATGATACCACCCAGGGAGATGGGTTTGGAACAGGGTCATAAAGGTTTAAAGAGAATGAACTGGATTGTCCTAGATATGAAAGTTATGTGCCTGCCTGTAGATGATCTGAGTCATTTATCTTCAGTATCCCCACCCATCTGCTACTGGCCTCCAATGGATAAGGTTTAGGGAAGGCCTTCTTCACTTATGGTTATATATCCTTTAATGTTTCCTTGCTGGTGCTTTACTTTTGACCAGCATATTTCAGATCAGGAAAATAGCTGGGAGTGAGGTGCTGAAGCCTTGGAAAGTTTAATTTTGCCAAGCTGACTCAGACATGTGGTCTAAGTCCTAATGGTTTGAATAGAGTGAAGTTGAATCATCTAAATGTGTCATTTTAGTAAGTGCATATTTTTTGTAATTAAATTCCAAGGGGTCTAGGGCACTGCTTGTCATGAAGAAGTCTTGGTTAAAGTCTCTGTTAAGGAAAGACATCATAAAGAAGGTTCTAAATTCTTCAACGGTACACATTTCTTTTCAGTTTCTTTCATGTCAGCAAGAAAAAAAATATGTAGAGACCAGTAATGAATACATTTAATTCCTTCTAAACAAATTTATTAAGGTAGAGAAGTTCAGAATCTTTACTGTGCAGTTCTTCCTCCTCCTGTTGCCCTTGACAGTTCAGAATTTAAGGGCTGAATACTGGTAAGACACACAGAAGATTGCAAAGATTTCAGGTCACGAGCTAGCACTTCCAGGTCAGGATTATTCCCTTTCGTCTAGGTATGGCCTCCCAGGTACTGGTAGTAGTAAGACTAAGGGTCCTTTGTATTTGTCAGTATTTGGATGAATGTCTACTAGTAGCTTAGTGGCAGGAACAACTCTTAGAATATCTGGCGGTGGTCACCTGTTTTGCAAATCCCTTTCAGCAGACGTGAGAAAAAGTTGAGCTTCATACCAACCAAATGGAAGTTTTTTTTTTTTTTTAATGTGGTGGGGGGGGTGTTGATGGGGAAATAATTGGCGTTTCTTTTCAGAGACAGTATTCAGAACATGTTGGCTTGTTTTCATTTGGCATTCACAGAGAAAAGATTGTCAAACAGAAAAACATATTAAGGGCTCTCAGATGTACGCAAGTTTGTTTATTATTATTTATTCATTCATTCATTCATCCTTCTCCTATCAGGAGACATCCATCCCAACCCTGGGCCTCATAACCCTCCCCATTCTAATGTTAAGCTCAGAAACCCAGCCTTCCATCATCCTTCCATTCCCAAAAAACATCTATATATTTACTCTATGGACATCAGAAGCATACTTAACAAAGTCATTGAATTCCACGCTTTTATGGCCCATCACTCTCCTGATGTCATTACCCTCACCGAAACATTTCTGCGTCGGTTGCTGTTACTTGAGGACTGACGTCAGGTTGTCAGTGGTATAAAGGAAGGCAGCCGACACCATCACATCAGTCTTTCTTGCCATGGAGCCTGGAGCAGAAGCAGTTCGCACGAGTGCCGGTGAGCCGCTACCTGAGTTTTCATTTCCAAATTGAAGTTGAAGCCTTCTAAAGCTGAGTACCCCGTTGGGGATCCTTTTTTCTTGTCAGAAAAAGTTAATAATTGTCTCGCCTGTGGAAAGCAAGTACCACACCGGGACTTCCACTCTTACTGCGTCATTTGTCTAGGCCCAGACCATGACGTCCCCCATTGTCACTTCTGTGCTTTGTTTAATGCCAGAACTGTTTGTCATCTGGCCCTTATTGTAGCCAGATATTTTCATTTACAGTCCTCGAATTTTGATATGGCTTCGGTAAGACAGACGTCAAAGGTCCAAACCTTCCGATGACACTTCTGTTAAGCTAGTCGTCAGTCCTCCGGTACTCACTGAGGCACTTTTTCATCCCCTGATGCCCGCTTCAGTTGATTTGCAGGCCGCTACCGAGACCCTTTCGGAGTCCGGTATACCGCAGAACTCTTCCTGCTGTCGTCTCTACCTTGGATGGGTCCGGAGCCACTGAGCAGGCATCGGCTTCCGCGGAAGTCCTTCGCACCACTGAATCTCGGCACAAACCAACGCCTTCTTTCGGGACTGCCGTTCTTTCAAAAACTGCCGAGTTCCTTAGGCCTAGGGTTCGAACCACACCAAAGAAACCCGATTACCCACTCTCAGGTGCGTGCTACCTTGCCTCGGTCTCAAATGCTTAAAATGGCAGAAGACCTTATCATGCTGATTAGGGGAAGCCAAGCCACCCCCTCAAAAAAGGAAAAGAGATCTGTCTCCAGTAGTTTTGTCTGAACAAGAGTCAGATGAAGACATGCAGCCCCTCTCCACTTATGAGGATTCTGATGCAGAGGAATCCATTCCTTCAGCCTCTCCTCCAGAGGATTTTTCCTTTGGGGAAAGCCTGCATACCTTAAGGGAGCATTTCCAATGGGAGAGTCAGGACTACCCTCAGTCTAAAAAGAGACTTGGGGACTTCCTAGATTTTCCGCAACACAGACCCTTAGCCATCTCCCCAGTACTGAATGTGGTAGATGATGTTTTCCTTGAATCCAGCCTGACTCCAGACTCCCTCCCTCCCTCCTGCACCCAGAAAACCAGACAGGTACTACAGAGTCCCTGACTCTCACACAAATATCTTTTTAAAAATCCTACAGCTGACCCCGAGGCCTTTTCTCAAGGGCCAAAAGGGATTAAAGCAAACACTGCTAAGAATCCCACCCCCTCAGACAGGGATTCCCGAGCATTGGACAGATGGGGTAAAAAAGTATACACCTCAGCTACTCTTGCTATCAGGGCACTAAATTGTCAGTTCCATGCAACATACCTTGGAACTCCTTAAACAAAAAATGTCCTCCTTTCCTGCATAGGCAGAATCTAAAGATTTACAGGACTTAATGCATTCTGCATGTCAAGTAACTAAACGCACTTTACATTGTGGTTTTGACACCCTAGAAGCTTCTTGCAGGGCAGCAGTCACTAGCTCTGTCATTAGAAGACATGCATAGCTTAAGGAACAGCCCCTGCCAGACCATGTCAAATCTAAATTGTTGGATGCACCCTTGCAAAAGATAACTTATTTGGCACTAAGACAGAAGATGCCTTAAAAAGATGGAAGAAAAAGCAAAATCTATGCAAACAGTTAAAGATTTCTTACAGGTCCAGCCCCCTAGGTTCAGCAGGCATTTTCCCTCCAAGCACTGGTCCTTTCCTGCTCTGAGTAAACAGGCCCAGCCTAGGCCCCATGGAAACAGACCCCCCAGAAAGCAGCCCCAGGGAATGCAGAAATCTAAGCAGTGGACTACCTCCACTTCAAAACCAGGGAGTTCTAAAACACCCCTTGCGGTAAGAACTCATAGTGACTCACCTCCTCCCACCTCCACATACCCCTAGGAGGAAAACTCTCCTTTCACTCGAGCACCTGGGCCACCATTACCAAGGACCAATGGGTTCTGAACATTGGGTCTCGGGGATACAAATTCTCCAACACCCTTCCAACCCCAAAAGTTTTCCCAGATCTGTCACCAAATCAGTGGGCAGAGGCTCAAAAGCAAATCCATTCCCTGCTCTCTATGACTTCAGTAGAGCATGTTCCTGCAGAACAGATAGGCCAAGGCTTCTACTCCAGACTTTTTCTGGTGCCCAGAAAAGAGGGCACCTGGCGCCCCATCCTCGAACTATCCATTCTAAACACCTTCCTGGTGATCCCAAAATTCAAAATGCTCACCCTACAGCAACTGCTACCCATGCTGTCGATGGACACTTGGCTAGCCACCCTGGACCTAAAAGAAGCCTACCTCCACATTCCCATCAGGGAGTCATGCAGAAAATCTCTCTCTTTCAGGGCAGGATCTCAACACTTTCAGTTCTACTGCTCCCAGAGTTTTCACAAAATGTCTGGCTCCAGCCATTGCCTTTTGCAGGCAAAGAAATATTCAAATTTACCCCTACTTGTACGATTGCCTTATTCAGGCAGACAGCCAGGAAAAGCTGCTCAAACACCTGGCCTTTGTAAAGAGCCTATTAACCTCCCTAGGGTACACAATCAATGAAAATAAATCCAAACAGGTGGCCACTCAAAGGATAATCTTCCTGGGAGCAAGCATGGACACAGCATCCCAGATGGCATACCTTACACCAGAGAAACAAATTTTCCTGTCAGCTTACTTTTCTCAAATGGCCACCAGGCCTCAGCTTTCTGCAAGGAAAATCCTGCAAGCTCTGGGTTTCATGGCATCTTGTATACTCCTCATTCCATATGCCAGACTGCATATGAGGAAACTTCAGTGGTACCTAAAGAGCCTTTGGTGTCAACACTCTCAAGACCTGGAAACTCTTCTACCTATTATTCCTTGCCTGAGGGAGGAATTTCTTTAGTGGGAAACAGCCTGCTCCCACAACAAGGGCCTGCCCTTCTCCCCACACCCCACCTCCCAGACCCTCACCACAGACTCATCAGACTATGTTTGGGGTGCACACCTGAATGGCAGGTGCATACAGAGTCAGTGGAGCCCACAGCAAATCCCCCTGCACATCAGTCAAAAAGAGATGATGGCTGTGCAGCAGGCTTTGATAGCTTTCAAACCCCCTCTCTCTCCAGGGGTTCTCCTGATCAAAACAGACAACACCACTGTGATGTGGTACATCAACAAGCAGGGAGGGACTCACTCCTACCCTCTGTGCAGGCTGGCCATGACCCTTTGGCTCACAGCCTCTTCCATGCAACTACACCTGTTGGCACAATACCTTCCAGGCTCTCTCAACTCCCTGGCAGACCAATTAAGCAGAAAGCTTTTGGACCCACATGAGTGGCAGCTCAACAGAAGTACCCTCCTCCTAATAACTCAGAAATGGGGAACCCCGAAGGTCGACCTCTTTGCCTCCCACACCAACCATCAGCTCAGTAAATTCTGCACCAGGGAGCATCACCGCATGGCTTGGAAAGTGGATGCCCTGTCCTTCCCTTGGGTAAACATCTCTGTCTATGCCTTTCCTGCCCTACCTCTCATCTCCAGGGTTCTGCTCAAAATAAGGGAGGAAAAACCGAGGACCATTCTCATAGCTCCAGACTGGCCCCGACAGCACTGGTACCCCTTGCTGCACAACCTGTCCCTGCTGCCTCCATGGCATCTTCCTCCTCTATAAAAATTCATGCCTCTGCTATTTCTGCTCATTTTCCCACTGAGCAGCCTCTTTTCTCACACCCTTTGATTAAATAGTTCCTCAGAGGGGCTAGCAACTTGAGACCCCGCCCCCCAGAAGGGCTCCTACACTAGCCTGGGACCTTAACTTTGTCTTGGAAAAGCTCCACCCTGCCTCCTTGCAAACCAGCTTTTTATGCAGAGCTAAACTTTCTCTCCTGGAAGACAGCCTTCCTAATAGCCATCACTTCAGCCAGGAGAGTCTTTGAGCTGCAAGCACTCATGGCCATGGAACCCTTCATCATCTTCCATGCAGACAGGGTATCCCTCAGAACTAACCCATCCTTCATGCCCAAGGTGGTGTCCAGTGTGGCTCTTAACCAATCCATCCATCTGCCCACCTTCTTTCCTAATCCCCAAAACATAGAGGAAAAGGATTCTGCACTCTCTAGATGTGCACAAACAGCTCAGATACTATCTGGATGGAACTATACTATTCAGAAAGTCTGATCAATTGCTGGTTAGCTTTGCTACAAGGGCAGAAGGCAAAGGCATCTCCAAACAAACCATTTCCAAATGGATAGCACACTGCATCTATTTCTGCTACAAACAGCATGGCAAGCCTCCCCCCAAGGGGGTCAGGACACACTCCACCAGAGCAGCCTCCACCTCTACAGCTTTCCTCAGAGGAGTCCCCACCAGAGACATCCTGGAGGCTGTCACCTTGGACATCTGTTCACATTTTTACCAAGCATTACCACCTGCATCTCTTCTCCAAATCCAGGGCAGGATTTGCCTGTGCAGTCTTCCAGGGCATTCTAGCCAGCCCATAGCTTCCTTGACTGCCTCCACCCATTTCCACAGCTTTGGGAGTCTACCCAAATGTGTTGACTGCAACAGTGAAACACGAAGAACATAGTGCAGTTGTGTACACTTACCATAAATGTAGATGTCTGAGTGTATTCACTGTTGCAGTCCTGGTTTCCCTCCCTCCACCCCCCCTTTTTTCTGTCTCTTTTGTTACCCTTCTTCCTTGTTCTCCTTTCCTTACAAGGGACATATTTGTATTTATTTTCCACTGGTGGGGTTCTTCCACCAGAACCTGGCCTCCTACTTTGGGAGCTCCTGACAGATTAGGGCAAGAAAAACTGATGTAGTGGCGTTGGCTGCCTTCCTTTATACCACCGACGACCTGACGTCAGTCCTGAAGTGACAGCAACTGACACAAAAATACTAAGTCTCTGGTATTTGGGCAGGCCAAGAGCTACCCTGGCAGGGGTAACCCAAATGTGATGACTGCAACAGTGAATGCACACTAACATCTACATTTATGGTAAGTGTACACAACTGTACTTTACCTTTCTAATCAACTTCAGTCAGTTAAATGGCCCTCTACAACATCGCCTGCCCTACCTATCAAAATTGATGTACCTCAAGGATCTATCCTTGGCCCATTACTGATTTTTAACCCCCAATTATTTACATCCTGTCCTCTGTCATCTCTCGTGCAATATGCAGATAACTTTATAGTCATCACCATTGTCGACTCCCTCTCTGACTTAATCTCACACAAAATCCTTCTTATCAATTGAAATCTGGCTCACCAAGTTTCAGCTGAGTCTAAATCCAAAAAAAAAATGAAACTCCTGCTCTTCACTTCTAAAACTATAAACCATCTAAAATCTTCCTTCTCTGTCTCTTTCCTTAATGATGCATCTGTCTCTAAGTCTCACACCAAGCTTCCAGGGGTCATCATAGATGACCTACTCAGATTTGATCTACATGTCTCCAGTAACATCAAGAAAACCCAACTAAAACTTGGACTTCTGTATAAAAACAAAAAAAAAAAATTCTCTCTTCCAGATCTAAAATCTCTCCATCCCACGCATACCTCCTTCCAAGCCTACTCTATGGCTCGCAAATACTCACTAACCTTCAGACCACACTCCTATCGAAATTAAGAGTCCACATACAACAAAATTGCAAGATTTGCCACTGATCTAACCTACTACTCTCACCACTGCCTTGCCCTTAAAAGCTTAAACTGGCTAGAATTTCCCCATCAACTGCTCCTCTCAGCTTCAGATCATAAATGCTATATTGCGTCAGACTTCTACTTATACTGTGGAAAAATGGTGTGTGTCATTTTTGAACCATGATTCTGTTAAGGTAAGTATGTCTGGAGAGTGAGTTTTTTGAAGACAAAAGGATAACTCCACTGGTCCAGCAGTCACAGCCCTTGCTTCTGTTTGAAGCTGCTCAATTAGGAGAGGATTACAAGTTTGCACAGCCCAGGAGAACCATCAACAATGATCAGTATGTTCCACATTTGGTCTTGTTCAGCCCTGTCTTAGAGGTCTTAGGCACTCCCCTAGAAAGGGTTCCATTCAGAAAACTGTTGGGTCATGCCCAAAATCAGTTGTTCATGGGAAATACAGAAACTGTCCTTCCTCGTAAACAAGTGCTAGAATTGTATTTCTGCATCTTTCTGGTTCCATGGAAGGTAGGTAGATAGATCCATTTATTTTCTGAGCCTCAGCAATTTTAAAAAGGGCATCTAGCAAGCAAGGGTACAATGTTGTCCTTTCTATCCACCTCAACCTGTGGGTTATTGGATCCAACCAGATCATAAACCATCGTTATAGACTCTTCAGGTCCAAAGCTCTGCCTCTTCTGTCATAATGCACTGCCCTCCCTGATTCTCCTTCAGTGTTTTGTCTTTTCATCCTTCAGATGCTCTCTCTGAAGCTCTTTCGTGAAAAGTAGTTTGTGGGTATTTTCTCTAGCCTCCTTTCTTGTTTTATTGTTGTTTAAGGCTGTCTTACTTTATTGTAGCAGTTTTTGCTGTTCATTGGGTATTTGGTCTTGTGTATGTGTTTTTTTTCTTTTACTGCCATTTCTTCCTTCTTTGTTAAACATAAATAAATCCTTTATTGCTGTTGTAAATGCTAGAGTAACTTTTGGGATTTGTACTCCATACTACTTTGGCCTTTTGTGTAGGTGTCTGAGTGTTTTGTTTTTGGGTGACTTCATCCTTGATAATATGGGAAAATCAACTTTTGGCTTCATGAAACGTGGGGTGTGGGCAAAGGTTGCCCCAAGACGCTCAAGATAAATGTGTGTATGGTCAAGGTGTGTCCCATCTAGACTTATTTTCACTTCATATTCCTTTGGCTTTTTGTGTGGGTGTTCATGACTTGGGCAACTTTTTATCCTCAGTAATTTGAGAAAACCAGCCTCAGGCTGCAAGAAATGTGTGAGGTGTGGGCACACGTTGCCCCCCCCCCCAGACTCCCAAGGTAAATATATATTGTCTAGTGTGTAACACCTAGACTCTGATGGACAGTCTTGTTCTGCTTTTGGTCCCAAAGTACTCATGGACTGATTGCCTAAGTTGTTCCTTAAGGGGCTAATACTGCCTTTATCTTCATCTTCTGTTCCTTCACCCCCCCCCCCCCCAACAAAAAAGTCAGGGGTGAGAAGACATGAGGAGAAAGAGAGAGAGTTGAGAGAGAAGACCACAGATGCTTCCATTCTGGTTGATTTTCAAGACCAGATCCAAATGTCTTTGGCTCCTCTGGTTCTGACATATGATGTGCCATTGACAGCCCCTTGGTGATGATCTTCTGTTATGGCTGTGGGATCGGAGTCTTCGGTCTCCACTTTAAGTATCCCATGTCCATTTTTATGGTGGTTCCCAAGTCTGATGACCTTCACCCACCTTCATTCCAGTAACTCCCACTCCAGAGTTTTCACTGGGGCCATCACCTACTTGGATCCAGGCATCCCCCTTTTGGATCTTGGAGGCTTCTCTTTCCTTATCTAAACCTTCCAAAACTGTCTTTGACAGCATCAACCAGGTCTGCTAGACTTGTCAAAGGTTCTGATTTGGAGTAACCTATGCAGATCTTCTTAAAAGCCTAGGTGGACTGGGATCATCTCCTGCTCCTCAGTTCCTAGGGTAGAGGTTCCCCTTCCTTCTGCTCATAGTCTGACTGTTCCTTCCTGGCCCATCCTTCGTTGCCAGGATCCATGGCTCAGATTGTCCTTACCCATTGTTTGTGCCAACAGCTTGGCTGCCTGAGGCACTAGTTCCTTCCTTGATGTTTTCAACTGCTGTTCCTTCTGATCCAGTTGCATCTTGAAGCTGCAGCTTCAGGGCTGAATCAGGGCTTCCAGGGAGCCTTCTCTGGTCAGACCTTCCAGTGCTCCTGAACAGATTAACTGTTAGACATTTGAAGCCATCCTTTCCTTTTGTTGCCTTGGCCTTGGATAGCTCATTGGTGATCTCGAAGTCGGATCCAAAGGAGTCAACACCAGGCACTAGATCCTCTCCAAAATCTACAGACCAAAAGGATGGCTGGACATGACTCCATGGGATCTCCCATGCCCAGCCATCTGGCGTCAGCATTGGCTTTTGACTTCATAGACAGAATTCTTTCTCTTTCTGAGACTGAGGTTTCTGTTGAGTCGGATCCATCCCAGTCCTCTTGTCCATGTGGTACTTCATGCTCACAACAGTTGGCTCCAGGACAGCCCACAAGATTAGACCTTGAGCATCCCCCTCTGAATGCCCTCATCACTTCGCTGTCTTGAAGGGCTTAGAGAGAAACCAACATGGTGTAACCATTTCCCCCCGTAAACAAAGTATTAGTTTCTTCCAAGGATTGACCTTTTTGGAGCAAGAGCCCATTGGTGGATACCATTGTGGTTGTCACAGCCACTAAAAAAAAATCTCTGAAGAGAGTTCTATGATCCATCCCCCTAGTAAGAGAGTCATGGGCATTGGACTGTTTCAGGAAGTGCACTTATGCCTCAGCCACATTTGCTCTATGTATGCTGAATTATTTGGCTCACCTGGCTTGGCTCCATAGAGGTCTTACTTCTGAAGTGTCAATGGTGACAGCACAACAGTTCCTGTAAGCTCATTTCTTCATCCTGCTATCCATCTCCAATGTTCCCATGAGACTTTCAGATGTTGCAGATGGTATAGCTTGTGCAATAGGCACAGGCTTTACTATGCACTGCCATGCCTGGTTTATATAACTTTGTGGACTGCTTCAACATGTCCTTTCTAAATGCCCCATTTGATGGATCCACTCTTTTAGGACCCAGAATAAAAAACAAGAAGGAAAGACTTTGTATACCACAGGAATCTATATCTCCACTCCACAAAGGACCTTTTCTAAGAACCAGAAAGTGACTTTCTTCATAAATTGCACAGTTTACGTTCTGTAGTCCTATCTCTCCTTCATTCTTACATATGAGTTCGGAGCCGATCCTCTGCTCTGACTCAGCCGATTACAAAGCGCAAATCTCTTAGTTGGCTCGTGGAAGGTAGGTATCCCATAGTGCACTAGTAAGAATCCCTAGATCTCTTTTGCCGCATCTACCAGTTCAGAAGTGCTTCTTGCTTGGCCGTGGCTAAGTTGGATATTTTCCATTACTGTTATAGTTCTTATTGATATTTCTGCTTATAATATAGCTTAGTTTACATAGTTTTAGTAATAGTTACCATAGGTAGTAAATAGTGTGTTTTTTGCTAAATTTTCTGTAGTTATTGCCCCCTTCTGGTGATGAGTCGGTGTACCTGAAGGCTTTCGGGTCTCAACCTTCAGCCTCTTGGGTGTCTCCACCTTTTGATGACCTGGACCTAGTTAGTCAGAAGGTGTGGGAAACTCCTGATGCCGTGGAACCAGTCCCCAGAAGACCCAACAAATTTCTCTCAGCCCCCAAAGAGAAAGAGTTCTTGACCAAGGTGTGCTTGTAGATGCCATGGTGGTGGCAGCAGCCACAAAGAAGGAACTAGCAAAGACTTCTACATCTGTCCATCCACCGAACAAGGAGTCTCAAACGATGGATAGATACGAGAAGCATATCTTCTCTTCAGTGGCTTTTACTCTCAGATCGCTGAATTACCTCACACATTTTACTAGACTTCAAAGAGATCTAAAGGAGCTAGGAGATGCTCTCCAAGGTACATCATCTGAAGGAGTGCCAGAGAAAGTTAGTGCTCAGTTGTCCACCTTAAACTCCATTGTTAACTCCTCCATGAGGCTGATTTCCTGTGCAGCAGATGGAGCGAGTAGGACAGCAGGTTCAGGGGTTTCTCTTAGGAGACACTCCTGGATGCGCTTATGTAATTTTGTGGAGCCCTTCAAATCTACTTTTACCAACTACCCCTTTGACGGTTCCTCTTTGTTTGGACCTAAGGTAAAAGATACACTCACCAGGTGCGAACAGGAAGGGAAAACTCCCTCTGCCATGGGAGTACATTTTACCATCCCTTCTAGACCATACCCCAAGGGTCAGAGAGGTGGGAAAATGTGGTTCAAGAAATCTCAGAGACTTTTCCTGGACGCACAGGGTGATTCCTCCTTCAGAAGTAGGGGAGGAGGAGCTAATGGTAGACGTCGCCGTAGAGGTGTGTGGGGGTGCAAAACCAGGGTGGCTGCGATTCTTTTCGTGGCCGTCCCGATCAGTGCTCCTGATGTGGGGCCCATCTGTGCTTCTCTGGAGCCAGTCTGGGGTCGCTTATCTTTGTATCGAGAAGCCTAGCTCAACATCACCCAAGACAAGTGGGTACAAAGAATAATCACCAGAGGATACGCCATACCCTTCTTTCTTCCACCCCACACCCCCAAGAAGATCCCAGATGTTCCACTCAATCACAGGGATCAAGCAACCATAGAAGTTCAAAAGTTGCAAAGAGAGTCATCCAAACCGTCCTTGCAGACCAGATAGGATTCGGAACTTACTCCAGATTCTTTTTAGTGCCAAAACAAACAGGGGACTGGAGGCCCATTTTGGATCTCAACAAATTAAACGAATCCGTAAAGAAGTCCAAGTTCCGAATGGTAATCCTGCAGTCTATACTCCCTCTGTTAGGGAAAGACAGTTGGATGTACTCCATACATCTCCAGGATGCGTACTACCACATCAAAATGGACAGAACATCCAGGAGTCATCTACGCTTCCGGCTGGGAGCCAGTCATTACCAATTTCCTGCTCTGCCCTTTGGTCTCACCACAGCCCCCAGGGTGTTCAGCAAAAGCATGGCAGTAGTGACAGCTCACTTGAGACATTGTGGATTCCAAGTGTTTCCATACCTGGACAACTGGCTCCTGACCGCCACCACCACCAGGCACCTACTCCTACAAGCCAGGGATTCAACCATCAACTGCACCCAGCTAGGAATTACGATAAATTGGGAAAAGCCTGCCTTGTTGCCCTCTCAATTTGTGACTGTTATAGGCGCAGAATTAGACACAGTCGCCATGATGGCTCGTCTTCCTGCAGACAGAATTCAAAATCTCAGACAACAGATATACAGCTTACTTCCTCTTCCTCAACAAAAAGGCAAGGCCAAGACCATGATGAAACTTTTAGGTACCATGGCTTCTACCATAACTGTAGTTCCACTAGCCAGATTGCATATGTGAATCCTTCAATGGCTGCTTTTTTCCCAGTGGTCTCTTCAACAACTACCTCTGTCTCATCATATTCTCATAATGGAATCTTGCAAAAATGACCTTCGTTGGTGGATTCAGCCTGATCAACTGATGACAGGAACACCCTTCCTTCCTTGCCAACCTGTTGCTACTGTGACCACGGATGTCTCCCAGGTGGGGGGGGATTTTCTAGGCAGGACTGTCCAAGGCACATGGCAAGATCACGAGGCTCACTTGCATATCAGTGTCCTAGAGATGAGAGCAGTGCTACTAGCATTGCAAACATTTCATAACTTTCTCCCTCTAGGGACGATAGAAATCCGATAGGACAATATGTCAGTGTTGTGGTATCTAAACAAGCAAGGAGGAACCAGATCTTACCACCTATGTCGAGAGGCTCTTCATGTTTGGCAGTGGGTGATATCTTCCCAGCACTTTCTAGTAGCAATGCATATCCCAGGGACAACTAATGTGATAGCCGACAAGCTCAGCAAGGCAGTGTTCATGCCGCACAAGTGGTCTCTAAATCAGAAAGTCGCAGAACAGATTTTCCACAAATGGAGACAGCCTTGCTGCGATCTGTTTGCCAGTCCAATCAATGCCAAATGCAGCAGCTACTTCTCCCTTATCCCCCCTTCGGGGGAGTCACCGAGAGACGCACTTGTTCACATTTGGCCTCTGGGACTTCTTTATGCATGTCCCCCCTTTCCTTTCATATCGAAAGTGATCCAGAAAGCAAAGTCCTTGGGAAGCAAAACGATTCTGATCACTCCTTACTGGCCTTGTCAGATTTGGTTCCCCTTTCTCGAGCCTCTTCTCCTAGACGATCCATGGATTCTAGACCCAGTTCCAGACCTCTTGACACACATGTCAGGTTCCCTTCACCCCTGCTTCCACACCCTCAACTTGACAGTGTGGCTGCTCCACTTCCATCCCTAGTCAGGCTTCATGATTTTTCACCTGCAGTGACCCATATCCTCAAGTCTTCCCACAAACCTTCCACGAGGACATTATACACTAGCAAATGGAGAAGATTTTCTATCTGGTCAAAAGAGAAAAATGTAGATCCTTACACAGCACCCATCCACTTGGTGTTAGAATTCCTAACTGAACTTTTCCATCAGGGATCAGCTGCTGCTACAATTAAAAGTTCAACTGGCAGCGATATCCAATTTTCATTTGGGACAACATGAGCTTAATCTGATGGCTCACAGATTGTGTAAAACTTTCCATAAAGGCACTACCTTGCTAAGACCTCCCTTTCAGGATCCTGTATCTCCTTGGAATCTAAATTTCGCTCCGTCCAAACATACTTCCCCGCCTTTTGAACCCCCGCATTCTTGTGAACTGAAGATGTTCATCGTGTTACACTGCTGCAGTCATCACCCTTGGGTTATTCTGCCATCAGGCGGTCCCGCAGTCAGCCCGAGTTCCAAAGTCTTGGTCCGGCGTCGGTTGCTGTCGCTTCTTCCCTGACGTCAGTGCGTCGGGTATATAAGATGCATCCAACGCCATTTTCTTCATTCTTTCTTGCCATGCGGTGCCCGAAGCAGAAGCAGTTCGCAAGTGCCGGTCGGCCGACTCCTGAGATTTTCAAATCGAATTTCAGACCGAAGTCTTCATAAAGCTAAGTACCCCGTTGGGGAACCTTTTCTTGCCTCAGACCGATGTCAGAAAAAGTTAATAGTTGCATTTCTTGTGGGAAGCAAATACCTCATAAGGACTTCCATTCTTATTGTATTCCTTGCCTAGGCCCAGAGCACGACGTCATAGGTTGTCGGTTTTGCGCTAGGTTTAATAAACAAACTATCAAATGTTGGTTTGATTTCACCCGACATTTTTTTGGTAGGAAATTTAATTATACCATGCCGTCGGAACAACCGACGACCGGAATGTATAAAAAACGCAAAGATAAGGACAGGCAGCCGAAATCCAAACCAGACTCCGAGGCCTCTGCTAGGCCAGTCACCGGTTCTCCTGTTTTCAGTGAGGCGCCTACGCAGCCCCTGACCGCTGATTTAGAACCCCAGGCGACAACCGATTCCCAAGCGGTGATTACTAGGCCTCCACAACCTTTGCCTTCTGGCCGTTCTGATTCCATACCTGTAGAAGAATCCGGTGCAGTTGAACCGCCTTCACTTGCTGAAGGTGTCTTCAGACTGACTACACTCACTATTAAATCTTATGCAAAACTGAAAACTCCTTTAAAAACAAAGAAGACTGCACAGCAGTCTCCAGTACAAGGCCCCATGCCTAGGAAACAGATGCTTAAGATGGCTGAAGACTTAATTACCCTAATCAGGGGTTCCCATCCCCCTCCTGATAAAAGGCCAAGGCAGGAGGAGGGACTACGCTTCCTCTGACCATGTTTCAATTTCCTCAGACTCTTCTGCGGAACAGGAATATTCCTTTCCCTTTTATGAAGATTCTGATGCTGAGGAGTCCATCCCTTCTGCATCTCCCCAGAAGACTTCTCTTTTGGGGAAACCTTACGTACTATGAGGGAACATTTCCACTGGGAAGGCCAGGATTACTCTGATTCTAAGAAAAGGCTCCGAGAGTTCCTTTTACTGCCCCAGCACAGACCACTTGCAATACCACCTGTGTTAGATATTGTGGGTGATGTTTATTCAGAATCTAGCCTTAATCCAGATTCACTACCTCCTGCACCAGCCAAACCAGGCAGATACTACAGAGTCCCTGACTCACACAAATTCCTGTATAAAAGCCCTGTTGCTGACCCAGAAACCATTTCCCAGGGTCCCAAAGGGGTTAAAGCCTCTACTGCTAAAAATCCTGTGCCCTCTGAAAGGGATTCTAGAGCACTAGTCAGATGGGGAAAGAAAGTATATACCTCAGCTACTCTAGCTATGAGGGCCTTAAATTGTCAGTTTCACATGCTGAAATATCAACAATATCTGATGTCTCAATTAAAACAAAAATTGCTCGCACGTACAGACCAGCCAGATTACAAGGAAATGCAAGATTTGTTGCATTCAGCTGAACAGGTGGGAAAACATACTTTGCAATGTGGATTTGATTCATTGGAAGCTTCTTGTAGAGCAGCAGTGACAGGGTCTGTCATATGTAGGCATGCTTGGTTAAAAGAACAAACTTTACCTGATCATGTTAAAGCAAAGTTATTGGATGCACCCTTACAGCAGGATGTTTTATTTGTTGTAAAAGCAGAAGAAGTTTTAAAGAAAATGGAGGATAAGGCAAAAATCTATGCAGATGGTCAAGGATTTTTTACAGGTTCAGCCTCCTCGTTTCAGCAGAAATTGGCCAACCAAAAACTGGTCCTTTCTAGCTTCTGCCAGACCACAAAACTGGTCCTTTCCAGCTTCTGCCAGACAACAGAGGGGCAGATACAGATGCCCAAGAGGCAGAGGCCAGCCGCAAGGCTCTTACCAGCCTTGACAATGGAGTGCCACAACCCAAAAAGGAGGAGAAGACAGGTCTCAAGCTACCAGAAGATGGACATTAATGACTTACCCCTCAGACCACCAAGCAATACCCTCTTGGCAGCTCCCTTGGGGGGAAAACTAGCTCTTTTTGCAGACAATTGGCACATCATCACAAAAGACAAATGGGTCCTAAATATTGTATCTCAAGGGTACAGATTCCACTTTCACACTTTACCAAGGATAAAAGGAATGCCAAACCTGCCACCAAATCGATGGGCAGTGGCTCAAAAGCAAATTTCAGCTCTCATGGACATGAGAGACATTCAACAGGTCCCCACACAGGAGCAAGGGCAAGGTTTTTACTCAAGACTGTTTCTAGTTCCCCGAAAGGGCAAAGCCTGGAGACCCATTCTGGACCTCTCAATTCTAAACACATACCTGGAAGTTCCCAAATTCAAGATGCTAACACTACAGCAGCTTCTTCCCATGCTGGGCAAGAAGGCTTGGCTAGTAACGTTGGACCTCAAGGAGGCATACCTGCATGTCCCTATCATACCTCCGATTCATTGCAGGTTCAACCCATTACCAATTCTCTGCACTGCCCTTTGGCTTATCTACTGCGCCCAGGGTCTTCACAAAATGCCTGGCACCAGTAATTGCATTCTGCAGACAAAGAGGGATTCAAATATATCCATACCTGGACGACTGCCTTATTCAAGCAGAAAGCAAGGACATTCTATTAAAGCATCTTGCGTTTGTCAAAAACCTTCTAAGTTGCCTAGGGTACACAGTAAACGAAAAGAAGTCAAAACTAGTGCCCTCACAAGACATAATATTCCTGGGTGCCAGCTTAAATACAACGGCCCAGATGGCTTACCTCAAGCCAGACAAGCAAAGACAACTGACTCAATACTTCAATATGATGGCAACAAAGACCCAACTCCCTGCAAGAAAAATTCTGCAGGCCTTGGGATTCATGGCATCTTGCATTCTACTAATACCATTTGCAAAACTGCATATGAGGAAATTACAATGGTATCTGAAAAGCGTATGGTCTCAACACAGCCACAGCTTGGAAACAATAATTTCATTCATTCCCTGCCTTCAACAGGAGATGTTCACCGTGTTACCCTGCTGCAGTCATCACACTTGGGTTATCCTGCCATCAGGCGGTCCCGTAGTCGGCCCGAATACCAAAGTCTTGGTCCGGCGTCGGTTGCTGTCACTTCTTCCCTGACGTCAGTGCGCCAGGGGTATATAAGAGATATCCGACGCCCTTTTTTCCAGTCTTTCTTGCCGTGTGGTGCCCAAAGCAGAAGCAGTTCGCAAGTGCCAGTTGGCCGACACCTGAGATTTTCGAATCGAATTTCAGTCCGAAGTCTTCAAAGCTAAGTACCCCATTGGGGAACCTTTTCTTGCCTCAGTCCAATGTCAGAAAAAGTTAACAATTGCATTTCTTGTGGGAAGCAAATACCTCATAAGGATTTTCATTCTTATTGTATACCTTGCCTAGGCCCAGACCACGACGTCACTGGTTGTCGGTTTTGTGCTAGGTTCAATAAGTGAACTGTAAAGCAATGCTTTGATTTTGCACGACACTACTTCGGTAGGAAATTTAATTACACTATGCCTTCGGAGCAACAGACTACCGGCGTGCATAAAAAACGCAAAGATAAAGACAGGCAGCCTAGATCCAAGCCAGACTCCGAGGCCTCGGCTGGGCTGGTCGCTGGTTCTCCGGTTTTCAGTGAGGCACCTACGCAGCCCCTGACGACCGCAGAATTGGAACCCCACACCGCTTCGGATTCTCAAGCAGAGAGTTCTAGGCCGATGCAGCTATTTTCTTTAGGCCCTACCGCCAACATTGCAGAAGGAGAAGTCGGTGCTGCGGAACCATCTTCGGTTTCAGAAGGTGTCTTCAGACCGACTACTCTCACCATAAAATCTTATGCTAAGCTTAAGACTCCTCTAAAACCAAAAAAGACTGCACATCAGTCTCCAGTTCAAAGCCCCATGCCTAAGAAACAGATGCTTAAAATGGCTGAGGATTTGATGTCTTTAATCAGGGGTTCCCAACCTCCCCCAGACAAAAGGCCTAGACAAGAGGAGGATTATGCCTCCTCTGATCAGGTGTCTATTTCCTCAGTCTCCTCTGAGGAACAGGATTACTCCTTTCCCCCTTATGAAGATTCTGATGCTGAAGATTCCATTCCCTCAGCTTCTCCCCCTGAAGATTATTCCTTTGGGGAAACCTTACATACCATGAGGGAACATTTCCACTGGGAAGGTCAGGACTACTCTGACTCAAAGAAAAGGCTCAAAGAGTTTCTTTTACTCCACCAGCACAGACCACTTGCTATCCCACCAGTTTTAGACATTGTGGATGATGTTTACATAGAATCTAGTCTAAATCCAGATTCTCTGCCTCCTGCTCCAGCCAAACCAGATAGATATTATAGAGTGCCTGACTCGCACAAATTCCTTTACAAAAGCCCTGTTGCTGACCCAGAGACTATCTCCCAGGGTCCCAAAGGGGCTAAGGCTTCTATGGCTAAAGATCCGGTACCCTCTGAAGGGGACTCCAGAGCACTAGACAAGTGGGGGAAGAAGGTTTACACCTCAGCTACTCCAGCAATGAGAGCACTAAATTGTCAATTTCCAATGCTGAAATACCAGCAATTCCTAATGTCTCAAATAAAACGAAAGATGAGCACGCACCCTCAACAGTCTGAATTCAAAGAAATGCAGGATCTGTTGCATGCAGCTGAACAGGTGGGCAAACATACTTTACAATGTGGATTTGATTCCTTGGAAGCTTCCTGTAGGGCAGCTGTTACTGGGTCTGTTATACGTAGGCATGCTTGGTTAAAGGAACAAACTCTGCCTGATCATGTTAAGGCAAAGTTACTAGATGCACCCTTACAGCAGGATGTCTTATTTGTGGTTAAAGCAGAAGAGGTTTTAAAGAAAATGGAGGATAAGGCAAAATCTATGCAGACTGTCAAAGATTTCTTAAAGGTACAACCCCCACGTTTCAGCAGAAATTGGCCAGCAAAAAACTGGTCCTTTCCAGCTTCTGACAGACCACAAAGGGGTAAATACAGACGCCCAAGGGGCAGAGGACAAGCACAAATCCCTTACAAACCTTGACAATGGGGCACTGCAACACAGAAGGGAGGAGAAGACAGGTCTCAAACTACTAGAAGACAAACACAATGACTTCAACCTCAAGCTGTCAAGCAAAAATCTCTTGGCAGCTCCCTTGGGAGGAAAATTAGCATTTTTTTATAGACAACTGGCGCATCGTCACAAAGGACAAATGGGTCCTAGACATTATCTCACAAGGATACAGATTCCATTTCCACACCTTGCCAAGGATAAAAGGAATGCCAAACTTGCCACAAAATCAATGGGCAGAGGCACAAAAACAAATTACAGCTCTCGTGGACAATGAGAGCCATTCAACTGGTACCTACACAGGAACGAGTCCAAGGATTTTACTCAATGCTCTTTCTAGTCCCCAGAAAGGACTATGCTTGGAGACCCATTCTGGACCTTTCAATTCTAAACACCTTCTTGCAAGTACCCAAATTCAAGATGCTAACACTACAGCAGCTTCTTCCAATGTTGGGCAAGAAAGCTTGGCTAGTAACATTGGACCTCAAGGAGGCATACCTGCATGTCCCTATCAGACAAAATTGCAGAAGATACCTCCGTTTCATTGCAGGTTCAACCCATTACCAATTCTCTGCCCTGCCCTTTGGCTTATCTACTGCACCCAGGTCTTCACAAAATGCCTGGCACCAGTAATTGCATACTGCAGACAAAGAGGAATTCAAATATACCCATACCTGGATGACTGCCTCATCCAAGCAGAAAGCAAGGATATTCTCTTGCAACATCTGACTTTTGTAAAACACCTTCTAAGTTGCCTAGGGTACACAGTAAACGAAAAGAAATCAAAACTAGTGCCCTCACAAACTGACATTCCTGGGTGCCAGCTTGAATACAATGGTCCAGATGGCTTATCTGACTCCAAACAACTATAACTAACTCAATACTTCAAAATAATGGCAACAAAGACTCAACTCCCTGCAAGAAAAATTTTGCAGGCCTTGGGCTTCATGGCATCTTGTATACTACTAATACCATTTGCAAAACTGCATATGAGGAAATTGCAATGGTACCTGAAAAGCGTATGGACTCAACACGGCCACAGCTTGGAAACAATGATACCTGTCATTCCCTGCCTTCAACAGGAGTTTCTATGGTGGTCACAGGCATGTCACCTCAACAAGGGTCAGCCTTTCACCTTAACCCCAGCCAGGCAAACTATGACAACAGATGCATCGGACTATGCCTGGGGAGCACACATGGCAGGACGGTGCGTTCAAGGCATATGGACTGCAAATCAAAGGAATCTGCACATCAATCAAAAGGAAATACTAGCGGTACAGAATGCTCTGACAGCCTTCAGGGACCTCTTACATCCAGGACAGCTTATAATAAGGACAGACAACACCACAGTAATCTGGTACATAAACAAGGGGGTACACACTCATACCCTCTATGCAGGCAAGCAATGACCTTGTGGAACACAGCACTGGCTTACCAAGTTCAATTACAAGCTCAATTCCTGCCAGGAAAAAAGAACACATGGTCAGACGACCTAAGCAGAAACATCATGGATCCCCACGAGTGGAAACTGGATCCACAAGTATTTGCAATGATAAATCAAAAATGGGGGCGCCCAGACATAGACCTGTTTGCCAACCCCCAAAACCATCAGCTTTCAAAATTTTGCACAAGGACATTTCACCATCAAGCTTGGAAAGTGGACGCACTCTCATTCAGTTGGAAAATGCTGACAGTATATGCCTTTCCTCCATTGCCCCTTCTCACAAAGGTGCTGCTGAAAGTCAGGATGGAGAAACCTCGAATGATACTCATTGCCCCGGACTGGCCATGCCAGCACTGGTATCCACTACTAAGGAACATAGCCCAGGGCCCACCATGGATTCTACCACAAATTCCTCATCTACTTACACAGCGAGGTAGTCAGATTCTATACAGCCAGCTCAAAACCTTTAAATTTGGCTGCATGGCACATCACCTAAGCAACCAGCCAGCCCCTCTTTCACAAGCTGTTATGGATGTCATTCTGGAGGCTAGGAGGCCCAGCACCAGGGGAAGCTACTCAGACAAATGGAAAAGATTTTGCGCCTGGAACCAAGCTAAAGGCCAAAATACCCTTCAGATGGACATGCCTCAGATTCTACAATATTTAACTGAGATGTTACACAAAGGACTTTCTTTTTCATCTATTAAAATCCATGCCTCGGCTATTTCAGCTCACTACAACACGGATCCTCCCTTATTTTCACATTCACTTCTATGGCAGTATCTCAGAGGGGCAAAAAACATTAGGCCTCCCAGGAGAGTGCCGACACCAACTTGGGACCTAAATTTTGTTCTGGAAAAACTGACGCTGACGCCTTTTGAGCCAGCTTTCTCAGCTGACTTAAAGTTTATATCATGGAAGACTGCCCTGCTTGCAGCAATACTTCAGCCAGAAGACTCTCAGCTACAGGCACACTCATGGCAGTAGAGCCTTTTTCATTTTTCATCAAGACAAGAGTCTCTCTCTCCCTACTAACCCCTCCTTTATGCCAAGTGGGTGTCCAGTGTGACTCTAAAAAAAACCCATCCATTCCCACCTTCTTTCCAAAAATCCACACAAAACAGGAGAAAGACTGCATTCTTCCTTCATTCATTCATAATTCTAAAAACTACTTATAAACTAAAAGGAACAGAAAGAAAATCAAAACAACTTGTTGTCCTATGCTACACAATGCTACAAGGAAAGGCTATCTCAAAACAGACCATTTCCAAATGGATAGGACATTGCATACGTTTCTGCTACACCCATCATGGAAAACCAGTTCCTGCTAGCATAAGGCCCCACTCCACCAGGGCAGCAGCTACATCTACAGCCTTCCTCAGGGGGGTGCCAACCAAAGATATTCTGGAAGCTGCAACTTGGAGTTCAGTACACACCTTCACCAAACACTATCTCTTACCACTTTACTCTAAGACTAGAGCTGGCTTCACCACTGCAGTTTTGCAGGGCCTTCTAGCCTCCTCTAACCCTGTTTGACTCCACCTCCCATCCTTAGCTTTGGGATTCTACCCAAGTGTGTTGACTGCAGCAGGGTAACACGATGAACATAGTACAGTTTTATACCTACCATAAATGTAGATGTACCTACCATAAATGTAGATGTTAGAGTGTATACCCTGCTGCAGTCCAGGTTACCCTTCCTCTATCCCCTCTGACCTAACTAAAACCTTTCAATACCTTAAAATTTGATACAACCTTTGTGGTGTATTTGCTTATGGCTGGAGGGATGTTTTGTTTGTGCTATCTACTGACCATCTTTTGGGGGGGGCACCTGACATCTGGGGCATGAAAAACTGAAGAAAATGGCATCGGATGCCTCTTGTATATCCCTGGCGCACTGACGTCAGGGAAGAAGCGACAGCAACTGATGCCGGACAAAGACTTTGGAATTCGGGCCGACTGCGGGACCGCCTGACGGCAGGATAACCCAAGTGTGATGACTGCAGCAGGGTATACACTCTAACATCTACATTTATGGTAGGTACAAAACTGTACTTTTCTATGGTGGGCTCAGGCATGTCACCTCAAGGGTCAGCCTTTCACCTTACCACAGCCAGGCAAACTATAACAACAGATGCATCGGATTATGCTTGGGGAGCACACATGTCAGGACAGTGTGTTCAGGGCAAATGGCCTACAAACCAAAGGCATCTACATATTAATCAAAAAGAGATGCTGGCTGTACAAAATGCCCTAACAGCTTTCAAGGACCTCCTACATCCATGACAACTCCTAATAAAGACGGACAACACCACAGTGATGTGGTACATAAACAAGTAAGGGGGCACACAATCCTACCCCCTATGCAGACAAGCAATGACCTTGTGGAACACAGCACTGACCTACCAAGTTCAACTACAAGCACAATTCCTGCCAGGAAAGAAAAACACACTGGCAGACGATCTAAGCAGAAACATCACAGATCCTCACGAGTAGAAACTAGATCCACAAGTATTCACAATGATAACTCACAAATGGGGGAGCCCAGACATAGATCTGTTTGCTTCCCCCAAAAACTACCAACTACGGAAATTCTGCACAAGGACATGCCACACACTAGCTTGGAAGGTGGACGCCCTCTCATTCAGTTGGAAAACATTGACAGTGTACGCCTTTCCCCCACTGCGTCTTCTGGCAAAGGTGCTGCTAAAAGCCAGATTAGTGAGGCCACAAATGATGCTCATTGCTCCAGACTGGCCACGCCAACACTGGTATCCAGTACTACGGAACATGGCTCAAGGCCCACCATGGATTTTGCATACAATTCCTCACCTGCTCACTCAGCAAAACAATCTGATTCTACACAGCCAGCTCAAGACTTTAAATCTGGCTGCATGGCAAATTGCCTAAATAACCAGCCAACACTTCTCTCTACAGCTGTGATGGACGTCATTCTGGAGGCCAGGAGGCCCAGCACCAGGAAAGTCTATTCAGACAAATGGAAAAGATTCTGCACCTGGAACCAAGCTAAAGGCCAAAATCCCCTTGTCCCAAATATTCCTCAGATTCATCAATACTCAACTGAGATGTTGCACAAAGGGCTTTCCTTCTCGTCTATTAAGATCCACGCCTCCGCTATTTCAGCTCAGTACAACACGGATCCTCCTATATTTTCACATCCATTACTAAGACAGTTCCTCAGTGGGGCTAAGAACATAAGACCGCCCCGGAGAGCACCAACTTGGGAACTCAACTTTGTTCTGGAAAAGCTAACACTTCCACCCTTTGAACCAGCTTTCACTGCTGATCTACAGTTCCTATCATGGAAAACTGCTCTGCTGCTAGCAATAACTTCAGCACAAAGAGTCTCAGAACTACAGGCCCTAATGGCAGTGGAGCCTTTCATCATTTTTCATCAAGACAGAGTCTCTTTACGAACCAACCCTCCCTTTATGCCAAAGGTGGTATCTAGTGTGGCCCTAAACCAAACCATTCATTTGCCCACCTTTTATCCAAACCCCCAGAACAAAGGGGAAAGGACATTGACAGGCAATTACGTTACTACTTGGATAAAACTAAGGCTTTCAGAAAATCTGACCAGCTCTTTGTATCCTATGCTGCAGGATCTCAAGGAAAAGCTATCTCAAAACATACCATTTCAAAATGGATAGGACATTGTATCCGTTTTTGCTACACACACCATGGGAAATCTGTGCCTGGTAACATCAGGCCCCATTCCACCAGGGCTACAAAAACATCAACAGCCTTCCTCAGAGGGGTACCAACCAAGGATATTTTGGAGGCTGCCACTTGGAGTTCAGCACACACCATCTCCAAGCACTATCACTTACCTCTATACTCTAAAACCAGAGCTGGCTTTGCCACTGCAGTTCTGCAGGGCCTTCTAGCCTCTCCAAACCCTGTTTAGTTCCACCACCCATCCTTAGCTTTGGGATTTAACCCAAGGGTGATGACTGCAGCAGTGTAACACGATGAACATAGAATAGTTTTGTACCTACCATAAATGTAGATGTTAGTGTTCACACTGCTGCAGTCCAGGTTACCCTCCCTCCATCCCCTCTGAACTAGCTGGACTTATCTATTCCTTTCTATCCTATACAACCTCTATGGTGTATTTGCTTGTAACTGAAGGTGTTATTTTATTTTTATATGTATTTCTTTTTATATAGCAATATGTATTGCCTACCTATTGGGGGCACCTAACATCTGGGGCAAGAAAAACTGAAGAAAATGGCGTCGGATGTATCTTATATACCCCTGACGCACTGACGTCAGGGAAGAAGCGACAGCAACCGACGCTGGACCAAGACTTTGGAACTCGGGCTGACTGTGGGACCGCCTGATGGCAGGATAACCCAAGGGTGATGACTGCAGCAGTGTGAACACTCTGTCATCTACATTTATGGTAGGTACAAAACTGTACTTTTCTGTCTTGGAAGACCATTTTTCTAGTAGCTATTTATTTATTTATTTATTTATTTATTTATTTATTTATTTATTTTTATTTATATTTGTTTACTGGGAAATTCCGAGTGGGCGCAGGTCCTTTGTCAGCGGATGTCCAGGGAGAAAAGTTCCACAGCATGTACATAAGTAGAGATACAAAGTTGCAGCAATAATAAACAACATTACAGGTTGTTGGCTTAAATACAGTAACAAGATATTGATTGTCAACAGTGTATACAGTAAATGTTGCAAGTTAAGATAGTTTCTTGTTTATAATAATAGTAACAAAGTTGTCAGACAAGATTTTAAAGTATGTAAAGACAGCTAGCTAATTCTGACTGTAGTTTGTAGTGGCGGTAGTATAGTTGAGTTAAGAGTCTAGGTGGGGGGGGGGGGGTAAGGTGGGGTGCTAGTCTGGTTTAGAACAAGGACAAAGCCAGTGCAAATTTAAGTGGAATTTGAGTGCAGTCTTGAAAAGGCTGCCGGACGGTAGAGTAGTTATAGAGGATGGGAGATTGTTCCAAAGTTTAGATACGGTACATGAAAATATGGCTTCTCCTGCTAAGTTTTTGGGTTTGATAACAGTGAGTTGATTTTTGTTGCTTGATCTTAGGGGCCTAGTGGAGTGATGGGGTTGGAAAAGGGTTTGAAGGGAAGGGATGTTAAGGGGTGGTTAATAAGTTTATGAGCGAGGATGACTTGATTAAAATGAAGTTGTGGTGGGAGTTTTAGCCAGTTTAGTTCTTTAAGGGAGATGCAATGATGGCTGCGGTAGGAGGTTTCAGTGGCAAACTTGGCAATTTTGTTGTAACAAGCATCCAGCTTGTGTAGGTCTGTCTAAGGTTGGCAAGTATGGGGGATGCATAGAATAGGGTGGAGATTAGCTGGGAATTGGCTGTGGAGATTCTAGCCGCCTTGTTTAGGAATTGGCTTCGATATAATGCACCAAGTTTCTTGTTAACGTTTTTTATTGTGAGAGATGTGTGGGTGTCAAATCTAAGTTTGTTGTCTATTTCCACACAGAGTAATTTTGTGTCTTCTGATGAAGAGGTGATGGTATTTTTTTTGGCGAGAATGTTGAAGTTGGGGGTGTTTTGGGCGGCTTTGGAAGGTTGGAACAGGAGAAGTTTTGTCTTACTTGAGTTGAGTAGGAGCTGAGCATTGGATAGCCAGCTTTATACAGAAGAGAATGATTCCTGTGTGATTTGTTGTAGTTCTGGTAGAGTGGGGGCAGAGCAGATGAGAGTAGAGTCATCTGCGTACTGTATAAGAGATGCTTGTGTGGTGGCAGTATGTAGGTTGTTGGTGAAAAGTGAGAATAGCAGCGGGCCAAGAATAGAAGGCAAGGTGATAGGTTCTCATCCCAGATTACTGATTGCTGGCGTCCGTGTAGGTAGCTGTGGAACCAGTTGTAGGATGATTGTGAGAAGGAGAGGTTGGAGAGTAGAGAGTAGTAGCTCATGAGATACCATGTCAAAGGCCTTTGAGAGATCTAGAAATACGGCAGTAGAGAAGAGGCCATTGTTTTTGTGGTGAAGTATAGTGTTGGTGAAGGAGAACAGAGTGGGAGGTAGTTTTGTGTTGAGGCCTTTTACATCTGCTAGAAGGGTGTCAGTTGCAAGCACTGTCAGTCAAACCACCTTACTTGATTTTTCATAGAGACAGAGTTTCCCTTCGTACAAACCCTTCCTTCATCCCCAAAGTTTGCTCTCAGTCTAATTTGAACCAAAATATCGAACTGCCTGTATTTTTTCCTAATCATTTAAACAGTGCAGAATATAAATTTCATCAACTTGATGTTCACAGACAGTTACGGTTCTACCTTCATAGAACCAAGGAACTTAGAAAATCAGACCAATTGTTCGTATCCTTTCCTGAAACTAGGACAGGTTTGCCAGTCTCCAATGTAACTATCTAATTGGATTTCCAGTTGTATCTCTTTTATCTACTCTTCCAATGGAAAAGAACTTTGTTTAAAATTATGGCTCATTCTACCAGATCCCTGTCCACATCTGCTGCATTTCAAGCCAGAGTCCCAATTGACATTATTTGTGCAGCAGCAACTTGGGCTACCCCTCGTACCTTTATTACTCATTACAAATTGGATTTGAGCCTCCTTTTGTTCTACTGTTCTTAGGAGTATATTCCTGTGCACCACCCGAGAAAATGGTGCTAGGGACGGTGTCCCATATGTAAGAATGAAGGCAAGATAGGACTTCAGAGCATAAAGTAGTTATGCACTCACCGTAATGTTCCATGTTTGTAGTCCATCTCGCCCTTCATTCTTGCGAACACTTACCTCTGTCCATGTATCCTTGGAGGATCTGGAGACAGGATAGTATTGCCATTGGTAGGGTGGAGACCTTTGTTTTTCCTGGTATCCCTGGTGGATACCTTTTTCTATCACTTTTATAGTCAGCAGCAAGCATGATCTGGGGATTCTTACTAGTGCACTATGGGATACCTACCTTGCCACGAGCCAACTAAGAGACTTTGAGCTTTGTAATCGGCCGAGTCAGAGCAGAGGATCGGCTCCGAACCCATATGTAAGAATGAAGGGCGAGATGGACTACAAACATGGAACATCATGGTGAGTGCATAACTTCTTTTTTCCATGATGCTCCTGGTGAAGGAGCCCAATCTGGCAGAGGGAAGACATTTTATAGATGCCACCCCAGAGACAGGGGCAGTCCACAAAATCTGGGTTTCCAGGAAGCCCTTCCAGTAATGTTGAATTGTTTCCTGGGTGTCACTGTATGGAGGTAGTCAGGAGGGGAGCTTGGCTCTCCAACAAAAGTTTTGAAGGCCATTACTTTGGACACTTGGGTGCTGAGAGTTCTTTCCAGAGGTTATTCCATTCCCATTCCCTTTTTGTATACTCCAAATGAAAATCAAGAATTCCCTTCCTGATAGTCTACTCTGACAGCAAAGAAGCAGCAATGGATATTTTATTTTTTATTTTTTTATTTATTTTACATTTGTTGACTGGGCTAGTCTAGCTGGATACATGTCCATTTTCAGTAGAGGCCCGGGGAGAAAAGCTCAAAAAAAAAAAAAAAAAACAGAGTAGAAAATCCATACATACATTTAAAAAGGTAATAGCAGTTAAAACTTACCAAGAACTAAAAAACTAGTTGTTACAATTTATATAGAAGATACATTAGTCTAATCAAGGAATAGAACTAGCAGTAATAATCAATGGGTATTGTATTTGAGATACAATGTCTATGTATACATGCATTATATTTATAACATGGTAGTCAGAAATTATTAGGTATTAGAGTAGTTGTAATTTGAAAGGAGAAAAGTTAGTCAGGGTTAGTACAGGAGCAGAGCCAGTGTGTCTTAAGAAAGAGCTTTAGATTCTTTTTAAAGAGTGGCAGTGACATTTGTGTAGTGAGATCAGTGGGTAGTAAAGTCCATAGTATTCCTACAGAGTTAGAGTACAGGGAGTCACCTGCTGAGTGCTTGGATCTTGAAGTATTAATCAGCAGTTTATTGGAGGAACGTAGGTTCTTATTGTTATTATAAGGTGTAATGATGGTAGAGAGTATAGGGGTGTTGGTGGGCTTATACAGGGCCTTGTGGACAATGGGAAGCTGTAGAAATTGAAGCTGGTTGTGAAATTCTAGCCAGTCTAGTTGTATTAGATTCAGACAGTGATGGGTTCTGAATGGAGAGCCTGTGGCAAACCTAGCAATATTATTATAGGATGTTGCCAGTTTGTTGAGGTTGTTTTTAGATAAATTAGTATATATATATATAGGGGAGGCATAGAATAGGGTTGAGATTTAAGTGGGTTCTGGCTGTAACAGCCCTAGCTATTGGAGTTAGAAAGGGCTTAATTCTGTAAAGGGATCCCAGTTTTTTGTTCACTAATTTTATTGTATTGTTAATGTGGGTATCAAAGTTGAGGTGGTTGTCAATTGTTATTCCTAAGAGTTTAGTGGTTGGGTCGGGAGAAATGATAGTGCCATCATTTGATAAAAGTGTGAGGTGGATGGGAGTTGATTTTCGGGTTGGAGTGAAAAGTAACAATTTAGTTTTCTTGGGGTTAAGGAGCAGACAGCAGTTTGAAAACCATTGTTCTACAGTATTGAAAGCTTTTTGGGTAAGAGATTTAAGTTCAGTTTCAGAGGTGGCTGTACAAATAATAGTAGAGTCATCTGCATATTGAATGCAGGTGGTGTGTGATATAGCTGTTTGAAGGTCATTAATATAAATGGAAAAAAGGAGGGAGTGGACCTAAAATGGAGCCCTGAGGAACACCGAGGGAGATGGGAAGGTTATTAGATAGTTTATTTTGCCAAAGTACCGCCTGTTGATGGTTTTCAAGGTAAGATTACTCATCCTCATGATATATGAAGTATGCTCTTGAACCAAGTCACACAGGAGATCCCACCACACCAAAAAAGATCTAGGGTCTACTGAAGATTATTTTTAGTGCCAATGAAAACCAAGGAACTCTGCAAACTAAACTTTTATGTAAAACAGACCAAATTCCTGATTGTAATGGAGCAGTCCATTCTCCTCCTCCTGAAGAAGTATGACGATGTGTTTAGTGGACCTCAAGAGTGCCTGCTATCACATAAAGATAGCCAAGCATTCCAGGAGGTTTCTGTGCTTCCTGCTGGGTGCATCATCAGTTTTGAGTTCTCACCACAGCACACCCCTCCCGTGTTCACCAAGTGTGTCAGTGGTGGCAGCCTTACTCTTAGTCTCCCTACAGCAAGCCCAAGTGCGTCTCGAATCCAGGCCATGAAAAACCTGCTCCAACTGTATCTGTCTAACCTTGCCCATCACTGCAAAGTACAGTTCCAGTCTAAAACCAGTACAAACCCCGGAATTTATCAGATGCCATCTATATACTGTAAACTAAATTGTCAAATTATCCCCTCCAGACTCAGCATTTTCAAGCCAGCCAGGTTCTAAATTTTCATGGGCCACTAGCTTACTTGATTCTTCGGCTAATCAGCCTAATGGTTGAAACTGTTTGAATTGTGCCATTGACTAGATTTTGCATGAGGGTTCTTCAGTGGACCTTGCAAGTCCAGTGGTCAATTTCATCTCCTGCTATGGACTTTGCCATTCGTCTTACCAATGTACACCGCTGGCTTATTGTCTGGTGGCTGGAATTTCATCAGCTTCCAGTAGGTAGTCCTTTTGTTTTGCCTCAGCCCCAGGCCAGAGTACCACCGACACTTGCCTCCAGGTGGGCAGCATTTCAAAGGGAGGACAGCCCAAGGTTCCTGTCCCAGTAAGAGGCCAGTATTCACATCAGTGTCATGAAGATGATAGCAGTCCTCCTAGCACTGCAGGCCTCTCAGGACTTTCTCCACAAGGTTGTGATAGCTATCCAGACCAACATCAAAGCAGTAGATGTGAGAGTGTTCAATCTCGCCGTTTGTTCTTACACATGGGTTCGGAGCCGATCCTCTGCTCCGATTCGGCCGCTTGGCAAAGCTCTGCATCGAGAAGAAGCTCGAGACCAACCCGTCTCCCACAATTCCCTCTGCCTTTACCTCAGATCTAGTTTGCTGCTGCAACGTTCGCATCACTTTCGATGAGCGCAGACCAACTGGCAGATAAGATACTTTTTTTTCTAGGATTACTTAGAAAATTCTTTCTATTTTCAAACTGAGACCTTTTAGTGTGTGTGTGTGCGTGAGTCAAGGGTTTCTTAACCTTCTATATATTTTTTAGTATATAGATATTTAGTTAGGTTTCCCTCTGGGCCTACCCCACCCACTAACTACTGGATTTGCTTTTGGATTTTTACACTTGTGGTTCCATTAGTTTTTGGCTGTAACTGTCTATAACTTATACAGGACTGTGTAGATATATTGTTATATATATAACGTTACTGGATTTGGCAATAATACCGGATTTGACTGTTTTATCCTTGAAAATGTCTGAAAAAGCAAAGTCAGGGTTCAAACGGTGCCAATGTGGACAGAAAATGTCTGTCACAGATAACCATAGCTCCTGCGTCTACTGTCTTGGCCCTCTCCATCTGCAAGAAGACTGTTCCATTTGTCATTCTTTCAGTGGAAGGGTCATGACAGATAGGCGCAGGAAGCTCATGGACAGAGGCCTTTTGAAGCCTGCCTTTCAAGAGGCTCTTGATAAATCAGACCAGGCATCTAAATCCTCGAAGGAGTCGAAGACGTCGGAGCCCATGTCATCGGCTCCGAGCTCTTCGTTTAAGGTTCGTTCACCGGTTCCACAGACTTCGGGGCCGAGTGTCGAACTCCTGTCTGTCACCGAGTCTCGAGTCTTGGAGCCGGTGACGGAGCTTCCACCTCCTGTGCTTTTGAGGTCGACTCCATCTTCGATTCCTTCGACCCGTTCTTCCAGGCCCCTCTCTGACTCCGACGTAGATCGTGTGGTGCAGAAGTTAATGGAGAATACGGCCTTGTCCAAACTCATCTCAGTCTCCTCCCAGTTGGTGTCGAGACTCGAAGGCCTTCCTTTATCTCCATCTGTTCCTCCTCCGAGGCCTATTCAGCCTTCGGAGCCGGGAGAGGCTGATCTGATGATCGTGGAGCCCTCGGTGCCAGAGCAGTGTTTCTCTCGGTCAGCACCGTTCACCTCGACTCCGACGGATCCATTACCGGAATCGTGGAGCCGATGATCTATCCTTGGTTCCGGGACCGAGAGTTGAACCGATGTTTCGGTTCCGACTCTCTCTCTCTCGGTGCCTCGGCACGGATCGCTTCGGCTCCGTCCTCGGGGTCGATGCCCTCGGTCCCCGTCTCGGGGATCCCTCCGCCTTCTTCGGAACCGGGGGATTCCTCGGCTCGGGACCCGGGGGCTTTCGACCTTATGAGGAAGGTGTTGTCGACTCAGACAACCACTTCAGCAGAGACGGCCTCTCCTTCCCATAAAGGCCCGTTATCCTCTTCTGCACCCACGGCTACTCAAAAGCGTCGAGCACCAGTGTCTCAGCCGCCCCCAGAGGGAGCCCCTTCTTCCTCGGAGGCTTCATCGGATGCCCCCCCCGAGGAAGTTCCGAGGAAAAGATTGTGTAAGAGGAGGCACTTGGATTCTCCACAAGAATCCTTAACATCGGACACTGACTTGGATGAGTCAGAAGGGTCCCCAAAATCACCCTCGGAGGATGTCTCTTTTTCTGACATCCTGGAGATCCTAAAACAGAGAGGTGATTGGCAAGCCCTACCCCCTTCTGAGGATGAGTCAGTCTTGCTGAAGGCATTCGGTGCTCGCCCTTCTTCCTCCTGGGTCACTCCGCCCTTCGATGAGTTGATGGATTTGATTGCTCGAAGGGCGTGGGAGACACCTGACACAGTGGAGCCAGTCCCTAGAAAGCCTAACAAATATATTACGGCCCCACAAGACAAGGCATACCTCACAAAGGGAGTTCCAGTGGATGCTATGGTGGTGGCAGCTGCCACTAAAAAGGAGATGTCTGAATCTTCCTCATCTGTCCATCTGCCTAACAGAGATTCTAGGACTATGGACAGGTATGGGAAGCGCATTTTTAGTTCAGCGGCTTTTTCCATGCGATCGCTGAACTATTTGACACATTTTGCACGTTTACAGAGGGATTTAGTCAGAGTTGGGAGATACCCTCCAGGGTACTACAGATGCTGCTGTCGCAGAAAAAGTTACAGCACAACTCAATACCCTTATCTCAATTGTGAACTCGTCCATGAGGCTCATCTCGTATGCAGCCGAAGGATCGAGTAGGGCTGCGGCTTCAGCGATTGCTCTTCGTAGACCATCCTGGATGCGCTTATGTTCCTTTGCGGAAGCCTTCAAGTCTTCCTTTACTAACGCCCCATTTGATGGTGCCACTCTCTTTGGCCCCAAAGTAAAGGAGACCCTTACCCGGTGTGAGCAAGAGGGAAAGACTCTGTCTGCTGTCGGAGTCCATTTTTCCACCCCATCCAGACCGTACCCCAAAGGGCAACGAGGTGGAAAAATGTGGTTTCGAAAACCCCAAGGTTCTTTCCCAGGCACACAGGGTGATGCCCCCTCCAGAGGCAGAGGGGGGGGGCAGAAGTGGAAGACGTCGCCCTGGCGGCAGAGGGGGTCCGCAAAACCAAGGTGACAGGGACACGCTCCCTGGGAAGCCTTTCCAGCACTCGACTGTCCTGCTCTGGAGGCAGTCGGGGGTCGCTTAGTTTTATACTCTCAGGCCTGGCAAAGTCTTACCTCAGACAAATGGGTAAAAAGCATTATTACCAGAGGTTACAAAATCCCATTTCTATTCCCCCCGTTACCGCCGAAAAGATTCCCAGATGTACTGCCCCATCTGCGAGAACCTGCAGCTATAGAAATTTCAAGGCTGCTAGAAAAAAAAGAGTCATCCAACCAGTCCCGGCGGACCAAAGAGGATTCGGAACTTACTCAAGGTTCTTTTTAGTTCCAAAAAAGACAGGGGACTGGAGGCCAATTCTGGACCTAAGCAGGCTCAATACCTTCATCAAGAAAGAAAAGTTCTGGATGGTCACGCTTCAATCGATCCTTCCAGTCTTACAGAAGGACGACTGGATGTGCTCAATAGATCTCAAGGACGCGTACTACCACATCAAAATGGCCAGAGCATCCAGGGATCACTTGCACTTCAGGCTGGGAGCCAGTCACTTTCAGTTTCGAGCCCTGCCCTTTGGTCTAACTTCAGCCCCCAGGGTTTTTACCAAATGCATGGCAGTGGTAGCGTCTCACTTGAGACGCCTAGGATTCCAGGTGTTTCCGTATCTGGACGACTGGCTCCTTACTGCCACCACCGAGCGTCGACTGATTCAGGCCAGGGATTACACACTCGAACTTTGTGTTCATCTTGGAATTTCCATAAATTTCGAAAAATCTGCATTACAGCCATCACAGCATATCTCATTCATAGGAGCAAATTTGGATACCCGTTGCTTAATTCTAAGACTTCCCTCAGAAAGAATAGCCTCTCTACAAAATCACATATCTCTTCTCCTGTTGTCCAAGAAATCCCCGGCCAAACTGGTTCTGAAAGTTCTGGGTCTCATGGCGGCTTCCCTCATTGCAATACCCTTGGGAAGACTGCACATGAGAGTTCTTCAATGGCTGCTGTTCGCACAATGGTCGTTCCAACGGTTACCGCTGACGCACGAAATTCACATCACAAACATCTACAAATCACACCTGTCTTGGTGGCTACAGAATGGCAATCTCTCCGGCAGCCGACCGTTTGTACTACCCACTACGACAGCTACGGTGACCACGGACGCTTCCTTGATAGGGTGGGGGGGCATCTTTCAGGGACAGACAGTCCAAGGCGAATGGACCAATCTAGAGTACAACCTGCACATCAGTGTTCTGGAGATGAGGGCAGTGTTTCTGGCGTTGCAACACTTTTCTCCCCTTCTACCTCTAGGGACCATTGCAGTTCAAACGGACAACATGTGCATAGTCTGGTACATAAACAAGCAAGGAGGAACCAAATCTTACCAGTTGTGCAGAGAGGCCATGAGAATTTGGCAATGGGCAGAGTCCATGGGTCGCTTTCTGATAGCAACGCACATCCCGGGGTTATCCAACGTCATAGCGGACAGGTTGAGCAGAGCCATCCTGTTACCTCACGAGTGGTCCCTCAAACAGACAATAGCGGACATGATATTCTGCAAGTGGGGCCAGCCTTGCTGTGATCTGTTTGCGTCTCCAATGAATGCCAAATGCAGAAGCTACTTCGCCCTATTACCCCCGCCAGGGGAAGTCCCCAGGGACGCTCTGATTCACGATTGGCCCCCGGGTCTCCTGTACGCCTTCCCCCCTATACCTCTGATTCCAACATTTCTGCAGAAAGCCAAGAACCTGGAGAGGACTGTAATTTTCATTGCCCCATTCTGGCCTCGTCAGATTTGGTTTCCCTTTCTTCAAGCACACCAAATACGGGAACCCCGGATCCTGGACCCGGAGCCGGATATACTGACCCACTCGTCAGGGGCTCCCCACCCGTCGCTCCTGTCCCTCAGACTAGCAGCTTGGCTGCTCCGCTTCCCGTCTTAGCCAGGTCTGATCTTCTTTCTCCTGCGGTTCAAAATATTCTAGTAGCTTCTCATAAAGCTTCCACTACAAAGATTTACACTAGTAAGTGGAAGCGGTTTGTATACTGGGCAACTATGCAACATTTAGATCCCTTGATAGCCCCACTAAACAAAGTCTTAGAGTTTCTATACGTGCTATTTCACCAAGGAGCTTCTCCTGCCACCTTGAGGGTTCAATTGGCTGCTATTTCAAACTTTCATGTAGGAGAAAATGGAGCGCCTATTATGACTCATAGGCTTTGTAAGGCTTTTCTAAAAGGGTCTTTTCATATTGGACCACCAGTCAGGTCTCCTACAACACCGTGGAATCTGAACCTCCTGTTATCACAACTAATGCTACCACCCTTTGAACCAACCTCGTCCTGTTCTTTGAAGTTCTTGTCATGGAAAACTCTCTTTCTAGTAGCTATCACTTCATCCAGACGAGTGTCAGAACTTCAAGCTCTTTCCATTAAACTCCCATATTTAATCTTTCACCCTGATAGGGTATCCCTTCGCACCAACCCATCCTTTCTTCCCAAGGTTTGTTCAGTCAATAACATTAATCAGTCCATTGAGCTCCACACATTTTTCAAGAACCATTCTAATAAGCTGGAGTATATGTTACACAAGTTGGATGTTCATAGACAGCTCAGATTCTACTTGGATAGAACAAAGGATCACAGAAAAGCAGATCAACTCTTTATAGCCTTTGCGGACAGCAGAAAGGGAATGGCAGTGACGAAGCATACCCTTTCCAAATGGCTATGTGATTGTATTACTTTTGTTTATGCTGCTATTGAGCAGAGTTTGCCCGTCAAACCGAAAGCACATTCTACTAGATCAATATCTACATCCCTGGCTCATGCGGCCCGCCTACCCTTGGACACTATTTGTGCGGCCGCCACTTGGTCTAAGCCACATACGTTCATTACTCATTACAAAGTGGATAGGGTTTCCAGGGACAGGGCAACCTTTGGTTCCACTGTGCTCAGGAGCGGTCTTCCGTGAGTCTCTCAGGGTCACGGAGCTAGGGACGCTACCCATGTGTAAGAACAAACGGCGAGATTGAACACTCTCACATATAGAAGTTATGTCCTTACCATAACGTTCCATGTGGAGTGTTCATCATGCCTTTGTTCTTACATTCCCACCCTCAGGTCAGGAAGAACGTCCAGTTTAGATGTCTGGTTTGGTTCTCCCGCTTCTGATTCTCTCAGCTGTTACTGCTGGTTTCAGCTACACCTTAGTATGTATGTTGGTATGTTTCATTCCCGTTGGGACCTGGTTTTGTTTGCAAACTAGATCTGAGGTAAAGGCAGAGGGAATTGTGGGAGACAGATTGGTCTCAAGCTTCTTCTCGATGCAGAGCTTTGCCAAGCGGCCGACTCTGAGCCGAGGATCGGCTCCGAACCCATGTGTAAGAACAAAGGCGAGATGAACACTCCACATGGAACATTATGGTAAGGACATAACTTCTATTTTGGTACATAAACAAGCAAGGAGAATCCAAAGAATCCACTCATATACCCTGTGTCTTCCATGAGAGTGTGACAATGGGTGATGCCCTCGCAGTGTTTTCTGATAGCAATGCACATCCCAAGGAAATCCAGCATACTAGCAGACAACTTGAGCAGGAGCATCCTAACACCATACAGTTAATCTGTCAATCCAGTGATAGCGGCATGAACATTCAGCCACTGGGGTCAACCCTGCTGGGATCTCTGTTCTCCTCCTCCAGCAGCAAGTGCAGGAGCATCATAACAGCTTATGGTTTGTCTCTCAATCCAGGAACAGCAGCATAAATGTTCAGCTGCTGGGATCAATCCTGCTGCAATTTCTTTGCCTCCTCCTCCAACATCTTTTGGCCCTGATCCCTCCAGAGGGACAGTGGTTGGGGAATGCTCTTATCCATACTTCTCCCCTGGGTCTCCTATATGCATATACTGTTATGCTCTTGATAATGAAATTTCTTCAGAAAGCAGCCCATTGCAGAGTGATTGTGATCCTCAAAGTCCCTTTTTTGGCCAGGACTAGTATGGTTCCCTTTTCTGTGGCCTCTTATGTGGCACCCTCCTAGGGTCCTGAACCCTGTTCCAAAGCTGATTTCACTCCCTGCTTGTTGTCATCACCCAAATCTCATATTCCTCAAGCTGACTTATTGGTAGTTCTACTTCCTATGACCACCAGAGATCCAAAGCTTTCTTACAGAGCTGTCTTTATCCTTTTTTCTTCCCAGAAGCCTTCAGCCAGGAAGGTTTATGCTAGCAAGTAGAATATTTTCTGTTTGGGGCATGGCTAAAGGTTTGGACCCCTTCTATGCTCCTTTGGACATATGTTTAGATTTCCTGGCAGGTCTGTTTCATTCTGGTCTCTGCTATTCCACTGTCATGGTTCAGATATTCTTCGTGTTTCACTGTTGCAGTCATTATATTTGGGTTATCTGCTTGCAGGTAGCCCTCAGTCGGCCTGATTAATGGGTCCTGCATCGATTGCTGTCTCTTCTTCTGTGACGTCAGGTCGTCAGGGGTATAAAACATGCAGCCGACGTCATTACATCAGTCTTTCTTGCCGTGCGGTGCCCAAAGCAGAAGCAGTTCGCAAGTGCCAGTCGGCCGACTCCTGAAATTTTCATTTTCGAGTTTCAGAACCGAAGTCTTCAACTAAAAGCTAAGCACCCCGTTGGGGAAACTTTTTCTTGCTCTAAACCGATGTCAGTAAAAGTAAATAATTGCATTTCTTGTGGAAAGCAAATACCTCATAAAGATTTTCATTCGTACTGTATTCCTTGCCTAGACCCTGACCACAACGTACCTCGCTGCCGGTTTTGTGCCTTATTTAAACCACGAACTATCCGTCATCGGTATATTTGCACTTCTAAATTTGTTTGTGCTCGGTTCAATTATCCTGATATGTCTTCGGTAAGCCATCTGACTACCGACATTCCGAAGAAATGCAAAGATAAAGACAGGCCACCCAGTTCGCCGGTACTCAGTGAGGCGCTTTCGCAGCCCCTGATACCCGCTACTTCAGATTCGCAGGCCTCTACTGAGACCCATTCAGAGTCTGGTATGCCGCGAGATGCTTCAACTGTGGAACTTGCGGATGTCTCTACCTTGGATGGGTCCGGAGCCGCTGAGCAGGCACCGGCTTCTGAGGGTGTATTCAGGCCTCTACTGACTTGCGTATTAAACCGGCAACATCTTCTTCTTCAAGGCCTAAAACTCGAACCATGCCTAGAAAACTGACGCCCAGACCGCATGGTTAGGCCTCTATGCCTAAAGAACAAATGATGAGAATGACTGAAGGCCTTATTATTTTAATCAGAGGAAGCCAACCTTCCCCCACTAAGAGACCTAGGACTGAGTTTGCTTATGATATTTCTGACCAGGATTCTGAAATTATGTTTCCTCTGATGACCAGGATTTACCTTTATCTACATATGATGATTCTGATGCTGTGGACTCTACCCCCCCCCCCCCCCCCCAGAGGATTTCTCTTTTGGTGAAACCTTTTATACTCTCAGGGAGCTTTTTCGTTAGGAAAGTCAAGATATCTCTGATTCTAAAAAGAGGCTTAGTGATTTCTTGCTCCTGCCCCAGCACAGGCCTTTAGCTATACCTCCTGTACTGGACATTGTTGATGCCTTTTCGGAATCTAGCATGGTCCCTTACTCTTTACCTCCTTCTTCCAGAAAACCTGATAGATATTACAGGGTTCCTGACTCTCACAAGTTCCTTTACAAAAATCCTACTGCGGATCCTGAAATCATTTCACAGGGACCCAAGGGCATTAAAGCTACTACTGCCAAAAATCCTACCCCCTCTGATAAAGACTTCAGGGCGCTGGATAGATGAGGTAAGAAGGTATACACTTCTGCAACTTTGGCCATTAGGGCCTTGAATTGCCAGTTTTATATGTTAAAGTATCAGCTGTATATTATTGGATTGTTTAAACAGAAAATGATGTTGACTCCTGATTGCGCTGAAAATAAGGATTTACAGGATTTTATGCATTCTGCTGAACAAGTTGGTAAACATACATTGCAGTGTGGTTTTGATTCACAAGAGGCATCTTGCAGGACTGCGATAACTGGGTCTGTACTTAGAAGGCATGCTTGGCTTAAGGAGCAATCCTTGCCAGATCATGTTAAAGTGAAATTACTGGATGCTCCCTCACTACAGCCGAGTGACGTCTCCAGGCGTTTCTGCAGTTACCTCCTACTGTGCCTCTAGGCGTCAAATATTGCCTGTTCATATTTACATTAATAATTCCAAAACCATGTTACATACAAGGTATCAGAAAATTTTATCTTGAAGCATACATGATGGCAAACACAATTGTATTGATATATCTTCTTTGTCAGTAGGCATTTGTTAAAAATATAAGGTGAAAACTTTATTTTTTAAATGCTGAAGCCACGCCCACTAGGAGTTAAAGGTACACCCACAAAAGAGCTCTACTGGAGGGAAGTGCATTCAGGGCAAATGGAACCTAATTCAAATGCACCTTCACATCAGTCATAAAGAAATGTTAGCTGTACAGAAGCCTTCAAGGACCACATTCTTGTGGTACATAAGCAGGGGGGTACACATTCTTACCCCCTCTGCAAACTAGCCATGGCTTGTGGAACACAGCCTTGAGCTACCAAGTACATCTAAAAGCTCAATTTCTGCCAGGAAAACTAAATACAGTGGCAGATGGACTAAGCAGAAACCTCATGGACCCACACGAGTGGAAAATGGAACCAAGGATTTTCAACATGTTGACAAGCAAATGGTGGAGCCCAGATATAGACCTGTTCGCCTCCCCCCAGAACTATGAATTGGAAAAATTTTCTGCAAGGACTTCCCACAGACAAGCTTGGAAAGTGGATGCTCTGTCCTTCAGCTGGAAAAACCTATCAGTTTATGTCTTTCCTCCTGTGCCTCTGCTCTCCAAAGTACTACCAAAGATCAAACAAGACAAACTGAGGATGATTTTGATTGCACCAGTCTGGCCACGCCAACATTAATACCCCCTCCTGCGCAGTGTGTCACTGTTAACCCCATGGCACCTGCCTCAGACTCCTACCCTGCGGTCTCTGCAGGAGAACCAGATTCTGCACCCTCCGCTTCAAACACTAAACCTAGCAGCCTGGCTAATTACCTAAGCTCTCCTTTACCATCCCTCAGTAAACCAGTGATACATGTCATTTTTAGAGGCTAGGAGGCCTAGTACTAGAAAATCTTATGCTGAAAAATGGAAAAGATTCTGTGCCTGGAACCAGTCTCAAGGGATGAGCACAGCAGTGCCTAATTTACCTCAGATTTTACAATGCTTAACTGAGATGCTTCACAAGGACCTGTCTTTTTCCTCAATAAAAATTCACGCCTCCGCCATTTCAGCTCTTTATAACACAGAACCTCCCCTCTTCTCTCTTCCACTACTCAAGCAGTTCCTCAGAGGGGCCAAAACATTTAAGGCCACCCAGGAGAGCTTCAACTCCAGCCTGGGACCTTAACTTTGTATTGGATAAACTCACCCTTCCTCCTTTCGAGCCAGCTGCTACTGCAGGTTTAAAATTCCTTTCTTAGAAAACAGCTTCCCTTTTAGCCATCACTTCAGCAAGAAGAGTATCTGAATTACAGGCCCTTATGGCAGTGGAGCCTTTAATCATCTTTCATGCAGACAGGGTGTCCCTCAGGACCAATCCCTCTTTCATGCCAAAGGTGTTATTCAGTGTGGCCTTTAATCAGTTCATTCATTTGCCTACCTTCTTTCCTAATCCGCAGAACAAAGGGAAACGGATACTGCACACCTTAGATGTGCACAGACAACTTAGATTCTATTTGGACAGGTCTAAACCTCAAAGGAAATCTGAACAACTACTGGTGGCATTTGCTGCAGGGACAAAGGGGGAGGCTTTTTCAAAGCGAACTATCTCCAAATGGATAGGCCATTGCATTCACTTTTGCTATAAGCACCATGGAAAACCTATCCCACAAGGGATCAGATCCCACTCAACCAAGGCTGCATCTACCTCTACAGCCTTTCTCAGAGGCATACCTACCTGGGACATCCTAGAAGCTGCTACCTGGAGTTCTGTACATACTTTCACCAAGCATTACCATTTGCCATTTTTCTCTAAATCCAGAGCTGGCTTTGCCACTGCAGTTTTGCAGGGCCTTACAGCTGGTCCTAATGCTACCCAAATTCCTCCTCCCATCCTTAGCTTTGGGAATCTACCCAAATGTAATGACTGCAACAGTGAAACACGAAGAACATAGTACAGTTGTGTACACTTACCATAAATGTAGATGTTCGAGTATTCACTGTTGCAGTCCTGGTTACCCTCCCTCCAGCCCCCTGACTTTGTTTGGCTATACCTCTTCTCTCCTTTTCAATGCTTAAAAGCTTTTTGGTGTATTTGCTTTTTTGTTTGAGGTATAACCTTGTATATTTATAGATTTAATTGCTTCCCATTAGGGGGGCACCTGACATCTGGGGCAAGAAAAACTGATGTAATGACGTCGGCTGCATGTTTTATACCCCTGATGACCTGGTGTCACGGAAGAAGAGACAACAACCAACGCAGGACCCAAGACTTTCAGGTCGACTGAGGGCTACCTGCAAGCAGATAACCCAAATGTGTAATGGCTGCAACAGTGAATACACTCAAACATCTGCATTTATGGTAAGTGTACAAAACTGTACTTTAGCAGCCATATCTAATTTTCATGTGGGTATGGAAATATACCTGTTGCATCCCTCAAATTATTAAAAGCATTTTTGAAGGGTACCTTCCTTCATAGTTTCTCTGTCAGGGATCTGGTTCCTCCTTGGAATTTGACCCTACTATTCCAAGCTTTGACTAGACCTCCCTTTGAACCAGTTGTTACAATAGGGTTTCGGAACTCCAAGCTTGTCTTGGATACCTTCTTATCTTATTTTCCATAAGAACATAGTGTCTCTAAGGACTAATCCTTCATTTCTACCTAAAGTGACCTCTGAGTCAAAGTTGAATCATTCAGTCCATTTACCCGTTTTCTTTCCCCACTTCAGTAACAAAGGGGAATACTTGCCCCACTGTTTATATGTTCAGCATCGAGTGAGATTTTATTTGGACAGAATTAAAGCTTTTTGGTTCCTTCTCCAGTACTTGATTAGGTAGATCTGTTTCTAAGGTGACCTTATCTAGATGTTTATTTCTGATTGTATTTCCTTTGTTTACTCGGTAAAAGTCCTAGAGCCCATATTACTAGAGCTGATGCTACCTCAGTTGCGTTCTTTGCGCAGGGCTGTCTAGATATTTGTGCAGCTGCTACTTGGTCTAGCGCTCAGACCTTTGTAAGTCATTGCAAATTAGATATACATTTCAGATCCAAGTCGACCTTTGGCTCCACCATTTTGTGGAATTTTCTTTCCTGAGGCCACCCTTGTTTGGCTGGATACTCTACCCTACAGAATGCGGTGGAACATAAAGACAACCTTTAGATAAGAAAGTTATGTACTTACCATAATTGTAGATCCATGTTCTTCAGTCCATATTATCCATCCCTCCCACCATTCTCACCTTCGAAATGGACACTTTTTGAGTTGCTTCTGGCTTACTGTGCAGCGTAGCTCGAAGCCTACCTTTCAGCACATACAGTGTTCAAGATGGCGGCCATTGTGATCAAAGTCTTGCAGAAGAAGAAAGTCCTTATTGTCCCTAGCATGGATAACTGCCTTCTGGTGACACTATTGAAGGACTCTCTTCTCTTTAGTGGCATCTATGAAGTGGGTACTGCTATGGATGTAGTCTGTCAGCATGGCCATAGACTAAGATGTCTTTTCTGATCTTATCTCAGAGGATTATCTTTATCAGCATGGATATTTCAGTGTTGGTATTTCCTGCCTGTGGAGAGGACCAACAAAGTTATAAATGTAGTTGCTTGAGTTAGGATTTAGCAGGGGATCCAGACTAGGAATCCCCTGCACCTTTTGGGCTTGCTAGCTGATGCATCCTTTATCATGCTATATGCACACTTACTGAGGATATTAGTGTTCTGTAAGGTGCAAGCAGCTGCAGAGTCACCATGCAATCATAGGTTTGCTATTGGTGTTAGATGCTTGCCACAGGCTCCAGGGGTGGTAAGTAGTCCTACAAACCTTCAGGTGGGCGTCTCTTTCCTGCAGCTAAAACTATTCCAGGTTTTGGTCATGGATAATTTGCTGATGTGGTTGAAAGTTTACCTTGGTTTCTGCACAGTTCAAGTGAAGAGCTCCCTCCCCCCTTGTAAAGAGTGCACCATATCAGCTAGTTGGAGCTACAGACAGACGTCATAGCTCTTGGGGTCTTGAAAGGGAAGTTGCTTTTTGGTTCCTTAAAACTTAGTCTGGCAGCCTACTCCATCATATGATGCATAAAAAAAAGATACACTGTTGAGCCTCACTGTGCAAAACAGCTGTGCATGCATCCTAGCAATGAGCAGTACACAGAGTCTTCACTCTTTTTTCAGCATTTCACATCTCATGTGAAGTGAATTTGCTGGTAGATTTATTGAGCTACTCTCCTCATCCTGAACTGGAGCTGAAGATTCAAGTATTATGTTTCATTGAGAGATTATAGTAGTACCTCTTTTTTGGCTCTCCCACAGCTGACTTTCTTGCTCCCAGAGCCTCTCCTTATCCACTGGGGTCCAGTGAACCCAACAGCCACCCCTGAACTAACTTTAACCTATATTTGTGGCCACTGAGGAGATGGACATTATGGTACAGTGTCATGCTGCTGCTAATGGAGTGCTTTCTCCTTGTGGTCTAATCATGCTCGCTGCATGCTCATGGCATCCAAGAGGATGGAAAGCAGTGGGCCCACTGCATATTATTCATGCTTTGTTTGTTTAATGTTTATTAACCTCATAAGTTGTCTGATCCTGAGGACTCTCTTTAGCCACTACCCAGACAAAGGTAGTAAAACAAGATACATGCACGAAAACATAATGATAAATTATAAAATACATTGTGAACACAGGTGTAATGCAAAGGACTGACATTTACAAAAGTACATGAAGTACAGTAGAAGATAATGAGTCTAAGACTTAACCCATGCTTCCATATACAATTTAGCTAAAGCCCTGCAGCCCCCCCTTTGCAGATAAGCACCCCCATTGCCCCTATCCTCCAACAAGGAGCCAGCATGGTGATATGCCTGACTGTGTGCTTCACCCAAGGATGTGCACACCTATCCTGCACGTTCCAAGTGCTAGACCTGCTAAATTATCACAGGTCACCTGGGCTGTAGTCAGGGCTTCATCCCTATATGCCACCTGCTCATTTGCAGAGTTTACAGCCTGTAGCAGTCTGAAGATTGATCTGTTTGCTTTCTAAGGTTGTGGTTCTTCCCATTTTGATTAGTACAGCAGCACAGTGAGAAATTTCTGGTAAATATGTTCTCCATCCATAAGAGTCTCCTATACCTTCACTTTTGTTTCCTCTGAATCTATTCTTCATGTCCAAATTCAGAGAAAAAAAACTAATAGTTTTCAGACTACGGCAGTCAAAAAAGGGTAATTTTAGGCTGTGGGTTCCGTAGCAGTGCATGAAATTCTTGTGGGTCTATTCATGGGAGTCTCCACTGTTAAGATAATGTTGTTGTTCGTCTTTTCAGCTTTTCCCGGTAAGGGGTCGCCACAGTGGAACTCCGGTCCGCTAATGATTGGAAGTAGATTTTTATGGTGCTGAGTTGCCAGCCCGATGCCCAACCTTCAGCGAAGGCACGCCCATTTACGTATGTCTTTCGGAGGCCACTCGACCGCGGGGAGGACATGCAGACTCCACACAGAAGGCACTCCCTGCACACTAGCTGAGAATTGAACGGGAGAACGTCTTGCTGTGAGGCAACAACACAACCGCTGTAGATAAGTTGCTCAATTTAGAGCCTGAGTTTTACTTTACATCCTCTTGTCCTGCAGGACCTTCCAGCTGGGGTTTCAAAAGTGTTTGCTAGGAAAGCCTCCAACAGGCATGCATAGTATGCAAGCTGGAAAATGAGTAATTGTTTGAAATATTGAATCCTGTAATGCAGGGACCAAATGGCTAAAATATGGACTTTCAATATTACAACAAGAATACAATGAAGTGGTTGAAAAAGATTACACAGAGTAACATCACAATCAATTTGAAAACAAACGACATAAAAACACAGATGGCATATAACAGCCAGTAACACACTTGAGCCATTGTTAGAGCAATTGTAAAATATTTGAAAGAATGCACATTATGGTGGTTAATAAGAAAGCTAAGCAACCTTAATATAAGGTCAGCTGAAGCTAAAATAAAGTTATGTGCAAGACCGTTAGTCTTTGAGTGTGATGTATAGTGTTTTCCAGGCTGTGAAGTTTTCCAGAGTCTCTACAAAAAAGACCATAGTGAAGAACTTCTCTAAAGCAAACTTCACACTACTCAAGACTGGTGTGGTATCCTTCAAGGCCCCTGAGCCAGTGGAAACCACAACCCAAGCTGCGGAAGCCCTTACAAATGCCTTCTATGAACACCTCCAGGACTGCATGGATCAGGCAATCCCAAATAAAACCAAGACTCTTTCCACAAAGGGCAAACGTCCAGTCTGGTGGACCCCAGCCATTAACAAACTTTACAATAAGAGGAGAAAGCTATTACATGATAGAACAAAATCCATAAAAGGGAAGTCACCCCTGATCATTATTAGTAAAAAAATACGAGCACTCATAAAATCAACTAAGGCCAATTGTGAGAGAAAAATTGCCATGGATTCAAAGGACAATCATAAGGCCTTTTTCAGCTATGTTAGGAACCTGGGTGGAAACTCCCAGATATGCTCAGAATTAGTCCAAAATGATATAAAAATCACTGAACCCACAGACATTGGCAACATACTGGCAGACAGGTTCAGTGCAAACTTCACACGGCGCTCCAGCCCTAAAGGAGAGATAACTATGCCAGGAGAGTGTAGCCTCCCGGACATCTCAAATGCGCAGGTGAAAGCTGCTCTCTAAAGCTAAAAACACAGCATCAATGGGACCGGATGGTGTCCCCGGCTGTGTGCTACACGAGCTAAATGAGGAATTAAACCCGCACATAAGGCAGCTGTTTAATCTCAGCCTTACCACAGGATACGTGCCCAAGGAGTGGCGTCGGCAACTGTTGTCCCACTCCACAAAGGCGGCGCCTCTACGGACCCTGGTAATTACCGCCCCATAAGCTTAACAAGTCTAGTCTGCAAAGCTATGGAGAGGATCATAATGGAGCTCATAAACAAAGATATAGGGGACTTGCAGACATTGGACCCGACCCAGTTTGGCTTTGTCAAAGGAAGATCATGCCTTTTGAACTTGGTCGACTTCTTCGAAACAGTCACCAAGGCCATTGATGAGGAAAGGCAGTCCATACAGCCTACCTTGACCTTGCAAAGGCTTTCGACACAATACCCCACTCGGTATTGTAGAAAAACTTACCAGCTTAAATGTAAACCCATATGTCACAAGATGGGTTGCAAACTGGCTTAAGGACAGAACCCACAGGGTTAGAGTTGCTGGCGCTGTGTCAGACTCCAAGCCGGTCACAAGTGGTGTCCCACAGGGCTCGGTCCTTGGCCCCTATTGTTTGGCATCTACTTCTCAGAAGTACAGGCCAACATAGGAGGACTTTGGCTGACAAAGTTTGCAGGCGACTGCAAACTGGGCGCCATAGTGGAAAGTGCATCGACACGGATATCCTTCAGAAGGGACTCGGAAACAGATAGCTGGTGCCAGAGCCATGGCCTGAAGTTAAACGCCAAAATGTATAGTCATACCCTTCGGGAAAAACAAGGTAACCCCAAGCTACCATATAGGTGGCAATCCACTAAGCACAGAAGAGGTTATCAGGGACCTGAGGACCCAGGTTGACAGTGGCCTTTCTTTTGACACTCACATTGCTAAAGTGGTTAGAAAGACCTTCTACATTGCCCACCTGATCATGAAGGGATTCACATCCAGATCTAGTGAGGTCATTGTTCCCTGTACTCTTCACTTATCAGACCAATGATCGAGTACAATGCCCCATTCGGGATGTATCTCACCCGACATCTGCAGCAATTGGAGAGACCCCAAAAGTTCCTCACCAAAAGGATAAAGGGACTCCAAAATCTGTCATATGCTGCCAGATTGAAGAAACTCCAGCTCTATTCAGTCGCATACCGTCTGCTCAGAGGTGGCGTGCCTGACATACAAGGCCATGTCCAACCCGGAATTAATGGACATGCTCCACCTCAAAATATCCAAATCCACCAAAACCACTAGAGCAAGCGACTTAAACCTTAGCACGGATATAAATAGGACGTGCTGGAGGGATAGATTTATCACTCAGAGACTCCCTATGCTGTGGAATAAAATCCCGGTCCATGTGAGGCAGAGCACCTCGTTGACTCTGTTCAAGAGAAATCTAGACCTGTGGATGGGAGATCGTAGGTTTACCCCGGGAATCATCTCTGTGTCACTGCTGGACAGAGGCACAACAAACTAATGGGCACAGTATTTTTTCATATAAGGGGTGGCGTAAGCCACAAAAATTTGGGCTAGGCTTATAAATGCCTTAGGGCAGATAGCCTAGTATAAACCTATGAACCTATGAACCTAAAGTTTATAAACTTTACAGTACTTTACAAAGTGTATTTCCTGCATAAGAATCCAGTTCATAGTTGTAGAAAACTTCATTAATGAAGTTAATGCAATTAGTAATACTAATATCAAGAGACACAGTGGAACAGCTGCCATTTCTGTTGCACATTTCAAGAATTTCTCTGAAGATATCTTGAAGACAGTCTTTTGACTTATAGGACTAATATCCCTGTGTTTGGGAACCATTACATAATAATTTGGGTATTCGGTCCAAAAGATGAATTGACTTGGATCCTCTAGTTCCCCACTCCCCACTTGGACTGATATTCACAGGTATCAGCCATATGTGATTACTGCTCAGATGTACTTCTCAAAGTTATATAGTACAAATGAGTGAGGTGCTCCCCATAAAGGCAGATCTAAGAGGGAGATTCCATTTAAGCAGTAAGGGCTTGCTCCATCTCTTACCCCATTTCTGTGTTCTTCGAGTAGTTTGTTGTGTTTTTATCATGACTCCTGTGTTACTTTACAATTTTCTGTTATTTGTATAGCAGCAGCAGTAGTATTTATGATTAATCACTTAGGATAACTGAACTGGTCACCCACCAATGCTAGTTGTTACATAAGGAACTTGTGACACATTAGTAACTATTAATGAATGTTACTGAAGTGTTTAGCATTTTTTCATGTAGTATGAATGATGAAAAAGCTATGCTGTTCACCACTTGTTTAAAAAAAAATTAAAACTGTTACCATTATTGACTGACTACGATGATGTAACAGTACTCATCAGAATTCTTAGTGTATTGTTATGTGAAGTTGCTTGTCACAGTACAAACGTTTGTCATGCTCATCTAAAGGACAAAGTCAAAACCACAACGTGTTCATTTTTAGATAGGATGCTGAGACACAGAAGTAAGATCTGGCATCATGCTTATGTTCTCTTTATTTCTTTATTTCCATAAGCAGTAAAATAAAAAAATATGGTTCAACCATGGGTTAGACCTGGCAAGAGTGTTAAGTGCTTTGTGAGGTAATGTAAAACAAGAGCTAGAACAAGAAGTAATAAAAAAAAAAAAAAAAGGTGTGTGAACCCCAATGTACTCTGTGCTAGAAAGTGAGCCATAATTAGGGCATTAATGCATCTCTTATCATTCGGTACCACACACACACAATGGTCAATGAATTGTATCTGCTGGAATCCATTCACTCGATCCCAGTTGTCTGTATGACCAGTACCCAAGTGATTTTACATCAGTCTGGTGTAGTTAGGAAGTATTGGCAATGTATTTAAATTTTTACACCTTTCCAGTGTGCAACAATGGAGAGATAGCGGTGTGTCTTAACTCCCTGCAAAAACATTGTTTTTGTACTGTTTCTTGCAGGTTCAGCAGATTTGTAGTTTCCAATGTTCAATCCATAGAGTTTGCTGTTAGCAAATTCTACATCAAGTTCTCATAAGAACCTGTTTTTGTCTTTTTTCTTTCTTTCATTCTTTTTTTTTTTTTTTTTTTTTTTTAATTCCTGTCCTGCATATGTTCTTGGTAAGAGCCAGTCTCACATGCAGGAGCTTGCCCTGTACCTCATCAACCGAAAAAAATAAATAAAATTCACAAACCCCAAGGTAAAAACAAGAACCGTTCAATGAAATACACCAAATGACTAAGCGCTTTCACCTTCATGTTACAACAGGCTTCTTCAGTCATTTGACACATAATAAGACATACTTTAAATATCTTCACCACAATGAGGCAATCAATCATCTTCATTAATTTAATAGATGTAAAACTTTTTAAAACAACTTATTTAAAGGTACAACATGTATAATAAAAACTTACAGCAAAATCTTAATTCATACTAATTCATCCCTTCATACACAGTTTAATGTCAATCTTAATAAACATTAAACATAAATAAAAAACAACATTGTACTAAATTGTGCTAGATTATTTTCTATGGCCCTAACCTATTGGTTTAGATCTTGTTTGCCCTTTGTATAAAAATTGGCTTTATAGAGATGTATCATTAAGACCTGGTACAACCATAGCATTCAGTCTTAGTTGCCACCTGACTTCCTTTACTTCAACTTCAGTTTTAACATCGCAACCTTTCTATCACAAAGAAAATTAACTTTTTTAAATTATTATATTTAACACTATGTTCATATAGTGCATTATGTGTGTCTATTTTTAATTGCTCTGAGATGCTCTCCAATCCTGTCCCTGAGTACAAGTGTAGTTTTTCCCACGTAGAACCCCGAGCAGGATACACATGTTGCCAAATAAACAACCATGGAAGAATTACAGTTGCATATTCCTGGATGTTTTAAAGAAAAATGGCAACTAACCACTGAGACAAATGGCCCATCATTAATGAACTTGCAATATCTGCGAGCTCCACATTTTGAAATTAGTGACCTATATCCCATTCTTTTTCTTTCTCCCTCCGTCTCTAAGATGTTTTTAATGTTCTTACCTCTACTGTATACTATTTGAGGTCTTGTAATAAGTCTGTCCCTAATTTCTTGTTCAAAACATAAGTCTCAACATCTATTAATAATGTCCACCACCTTTGAAATCTGCTTATTATAACGCAAGATTATTGCATCACTGTCGTTCATTTTCTTAGAGTTAATTTGCGGGTACCCCTCCATTCTAAGTATAGGACAAAAAGAATGTATTTTCTGTATTACCTCTCTTTTTGTTTTTATCAGCAATTTCAATGGATATCCCCTCTCAATGAACATACCTATTAAGGTATACATTTCATTTTTAAATGTAAAATTGTCACTTATAAGCATGGACAAACCTCACCATCTGTCCCTTCATAATACTTCTCTGATGTTGAGGGTCTCAGCTGTTAAAGAGAAGCAAAGTATTTGAAAAAGTTTATTTCCTAAAAATTGAACTTTCCAAGGAATTGTTGTCCTGGCTTTTTGATAAATGTATATCCAAATAATCAATCTCACCTGCTTTCCATGTGCTAGAAAACTTCAAAAATGAGGTTGTATTATTTAAATATTCTACAAATTTACTAGCTTCACTCTCACCCCTTTGCCTTAATAAGATGAGGATGTCATCCAAAAATCGATTGTACAAAACAATTTTTGTCCATGTAGTGGGTTCCCAAAATAAACTTTCTCTCCCATTCCAATAGGACCAGGTTAGCAAAAATGGGGGTATATTTTGCCCCCATTGCCACCTCTGAAATTTGATGGAAAAACTCACCTTCAAAGAATAGAAAGCTATGCTTCAGAACTATTTCCATTGTTCCAACAAGTAAATTTATCTTCATCCTGTCAATTCTTTCACTCTTCAATAAACTTTCCTGAAACATTTCCAACCCTATTTGATGTGGAATAACAGTGAATAAGTTGACAACTTCCACTGTTAAAATGGAATAACTATCACCATCTCTGTGTATTCCTAGTCTTTCCAACCAAGGCTAGGAATCCCTAATAATATGATTGGCTTCCCTCATCACAGGTCCTGCCAAATTATCCACCAAAGCTGCCAGAGGTTAAGTTTTGGACCCCCTCACCGCTACTACTGGTCTAAAAGGAGGATCTTGGACATTTGTGTGGATCTTAGGGATGCAAAAAATCTAAGGGATACTGGATTTTCCACTGTTAGAAATTTAAACTCATTCTGATAACTCCTTTAAAAAATGCAATATTCCAAAGGTGGTGGACATTATTAATAGATGTTGGGACTTAGTTTTGAACAAGAAATTAAGGACAGACTTGGAACAAAACCTCAAATAGTATACAGTAAAGGTAAGAACATTAAAAACATCTTGGAGATGGAGGGAGAAAGAAGTAAAATAATGGGTTATAGGTCACTAATGTCAAAATGTGGAGCTTGCAGATACTGCAAGTTCATTAATGATGGGCCATTTGTCTCAGTAGTTAATTGCAATTTTTCTTTAAAATGTCCAGGAAAATGCAACTGTAATTCTTCCATGGTTGTTTATTTGGCAACATGTGTATCCTGCCCTGGGTTCTACGTGGGAAAAGTACACGTAGACTCAGGGGCAGGATTGGAGAGCATTTCAGAGCAATTAAAAATAGAGATACAGGTAATGCACTGTATGAACATAGTGTTAAATGTAACAATTTTAAAAAGTTCATTTTCTTTGTGATAGAGTAAAGGAAGTCAGGTGACAACTAAGACTGAATGCTATGGTTGCACCAGGTTTTAATGATACCATCCTCTATAAAGCCAATTTTAAAACAAAGGGCAAACAAGATCTAACCCAATAGGTCAGATACATAGAATATAATTGAGCACAATTTAGTACAATGTTAAGTTTTTTGTTTATGTTTATTAAATTGTATATGATGGGTTGAATTAATATGAATTAAGATTTTGCTGTCAACAAGTTTTTATTATATGTGTTGTACCTTTAAATTGTTTTTAAAAGTTTTTACATCTATTGAATTAATAAAGATGATTGGTTGCCTCATTGTGGTAAAGATATTTAAAGTATGTCTTATGTGTCAAATGACTCTGAAAAAGCCTGTTGTAACATGAAGGTGAAAGCACTTAGTCATTTGGTGTATTTCATTAAATGGTTCTCGTTTTTACCTTGGGGTTTGTGACTTTTTATTATTTTTTCGGTTTATGTGGTTCATGTTTGCCTGTTGGCATTTTCGTGTGCTTCAGTTTGCCCTCTACGTCTTTTTTACTTTTATAATTAACTCTAGAGATTTAACAGCATGGGGTATGGAGAAAAGCCCTTTGCACTGACCTCTTCCTAGAACTGTTGGCTGGTTTGGAAAGGTGGTACAGATTATTTACAGGAATTTGTGGAACATCTTAATGGAAATATATGGGGTGTCGAATTTACGGTTTATTACCATCGTAATGAAATACACTTTTTGGATGTTTTTTTACAGCGTCTACCTGATAACACCCTTAAAACTTCTGTATTTCGCAAATTTCCAGAATACAATACCTTGCTCCATGCCAACAGTCTACATCCCAAGCATACTATTAATAACATCCCCAAACCCCAGTTTTTGCGGATAAAAAGGATATGTTCCTCTGAACAGGATCTGAAACAACATCATGATGATCTAGCCAACATGTTTCTTATTAGAGGTTATTCCGGACATACTATTCATTCTGCCATGCAATGGAGTAAAAACTATACCAGGGATACACTATTGGAATACAAAGAACATCATAGACAGACTAACTATGATACCTGTAGATTTGTCACAACCTATGGCAGAAATACTAAGCACCTTCTGGACATCATAGACAAACATTGGAATGTACTAAAATCTCACTCTGTTTTAGAGGATTATTTGGGGGACAGATGTTCATTCTCTTATAGGAAGGGCAAAACATTAGCATCACATTTCTCCCATTACAAGAAAGCAACTTCTAGGGATGGCACTCTATCCCAGAGGACACTAACTGGTGAAAAACTGGTTGGAACTTACCCCTGTGGACACTGCAGTTTTTGCAGCTACATATTCAAAACCAAAACATTTACTAGTAAGAATACGGGACATCTATATAATATTGGTTGTTTTGGTAATTGTAGATCAGATTGGATTGTCTATCTTGCAACATGCACCTGTCAAGCTTTTTATGTTGGGCAGACATCTAGGCAATTCAGAATTAGAATATCTGAACACTTGGGGGATATTAGGAATGCCTGGATCACCAATGCCCTATATAGACACTCATTGAATCATCCCACTGCTAAATTTACATTTACTATCATACTCAACATTACAGGTAATCGTGCTTTCAAAACTGGATGGCACAAAATTCTTAACAATAAAGAAAGAAAATGGATAGTGTAACTAGGAGGATGTCCTTCAAGAATGCAACTGCAGTCATAACATGTGGGTCGTCCTGCCTCAGGCAGCCCTCGGTCGGCCGGATTCCAAAGTCTGGGTCCGACGTCGGCTGATGTCTCATTTCTCTCCGACGTCAGAGCGGCTGGAGTACATAAGCATCAGCCGACGCCATTTTCTTCAGTCATTCTTGCCGCGCGGTGCCCGAAGCAGAAGCAGTTTGCAAGTGCCGGTCGGTCAGCTCCTGTATTCTACGATACCGAAGTCATCAAAAAGCTAAGTACCCCGTTGGGGACCTTTTCTTGCCTCAGCCGATGTCAGAAATTACTGAAAAAGTTAACAATTGTCTTTCTTGTGGTAAACAAATACTTCATAAGGATTTCCACTCTTACTGTCTCCCTTGCCTGGGCCCAGACCACGACGTCTCGGCCTGTGTAGCCTATGCTCGCTTCAACAAGCGCACTCTCAGGCGCCGGGCGGAGTTCGCTGAAGATTTTTTCGGCAATAATTTTGCTTACACCATGCCGTCGGATCTTCCGACATCGCAAACGCCCAAAAAGCGAAACGACCGGGACCGACATCCTCGGCCCGCGTCTACCTCCGACTCCACGCCAAAACCTAGCGCTAGTGCTCCGGTTCCCTTTGAGACGGTCTCTCCACCACTCAGAACCGAAGACACCGCAGTACCGCCGACTCCAATTCCAGACATTACTCCGACGCCAGTTATAGATTTTCCTCCGGATACTGAAACCGAGGAAATGCCCGAGACCATTGCTGTAGACAAGGTCACTCCTGCACGTGGAGCTGCCAGGCCCCCTATGGCCATGTCTATTAAGGCCTACACTAGGGCTAAGGCAGCCAGCAAAACAAAGCATATTACTTCTAAACCCTTACCTCAGCCGACTCCAGAGACACAAATTATGTCCATGGCTGCTGATTTGATTTCCATGATTAGAGGTTCACAGGCCCATCCTGAGAGAGGATCCCAGCCTCCTCCTGATAAAAGGCCCCGGGTTGAACCCTCTGACCCTACACATTCAGATGAAGATTCTGAGGGCTCTGTCCACTCTGATAGCCAGGAAGAGCTCTTCCAGACCTATGAGGACTCGGATGCAGAAGATTCCATCCCTCGGCCTCCCCTCCTGAGGATATTTCTTTTGGGGAAGTTCTGCACACCATGAGGGAACATTTCAAGTGGCAAGGTCAGGAATATTCTGATTCTAGGAAACGCCTTAGGACTTTCCTTAAGAAGCCTCAGCACAGGCCCTTAGCTATTCCTCCTGTACTTGATGTTCTGGATGATTTGTATTCTGACTCTAGTGCTACCCCTGATTCTCTTCCTCCTGCTCCAGCCAAGCCAGACAGGTATTACAGGGTCCCAGAAACTCATTTCCATTTATTCAGGGCCCACACTGCTGATTTGGAAACTATCTCACAGGGGCCTAAAGGAGTTTCAGCCTCCACCTCAAAGAATCCTTTGCCCTCCAACAGGGAAGCTAGGTCATTAGAGAGATGGGGCAAAAAGGTTTACACATCCACTACCTTATCTATGAGAGCTTTAAATTGCCTTTTCCATATGTTACAATACCAGGATTATCTGTTAGAAGATTTACAAAAAACATTAGCCACTCCTGAGCCTTTAGACAGGAAGACTTTGCAGGAAGCTGTACATAACACTCAGCAAGTAAGCAATCACTTCCTGCAGTGTGGATATGATGCACTGGAAGCTTCATGTAGGGCAGCTGTGACAGGGGCAGTCATTCGTAGACATGCTTGGTTAAAAGATCAACCTCTACCAGATCATGTAAAAGCAAAACTACTGGATGCACCTTTGGAAAAGAACAAGCTTTTTGGTGCAAATGCTAAGGATGTGTTAAAGACCATCGAAGAAAAAGCAAAATCAGTCCAGACTGTGAAAGATTTCCTCCAGGTTCAACCCCCCAGATTCAGTAGGAATTGGCCTTCAAAAAACTGGTCCTTTCCTAATCCAGAAAAGTTTCAAAGGGGTAAGAACAGACGTGGCCGAGGAAGAGGCCAATACAGAGGCCCTTACAGGGGACGACAATGGCAGCCAGGAAACCAAAGAAGTGGCGCAGGGGTTTCACCTGCCCCACAACCACAATCGCAATGACTTTCCTCTATTACCGCCTACCAGGGAACAACTGGAAGCTCCCTTGGGCGGGAAATTATCTCTGTTTGCAGAGAACTGGCACAGACTGACAAAGGACAAATGGATTTTGGACATTATAGACCGAGGGTACAGGTTTCATTTTCATACCTTACCAAGAAAACAAGGCATGCCAAACCTGCCACAAAATCAGAGGGCAGAGGCTATCAAGCAAATCACTCTGCTGATTCGGATGAAAGCAATAGAAAGAGTTCCACAACAAGAACAAGACCAGGGATTTTACTCAAGGCTGTTCCTTGTTCCAAGAAAAGAATCTCAATGGAGACCAATACTGGACTTGTCCGCATTAAACACCTTTCTCATAGTGCCAAAGTTCAAAATGCTGACTCTACAGCAACTCCTTCCCATGCTGGGCAAGGGGTCGTGGCTGATTACTCTGGACCTCAAGGAGGCATACCTGCATGTCCCTATCAGACACAGCTGCAGAAGATACCTCAGATTTCTTGCAGGGCCAGAGCATTATCAATTCTCAGCATTGCCATTTGGCTTATCTACTGCGCCCAGAGTATTTACAAAATGCCTGGCTTCAGTAATTGCTCATTGCAGGCTCCAGGGTATACAAATTTACCCGCACCTGGACGACTGCCTCATACAAGCGGACGACAAATTGATGTTGACAAAAAACCTGGATTATGTCATACGATTACTTCAAGCTCTGGGATACACAGTCAACTTCCAAAAGTCAAGACTGCAGCCATCCCAGCAAATAATCTTCTTAGGAGCCAAACTAGACACAGCCTCTCAGATGGCTTACCTGACAGAAGACAAGCAAGAGAAGTTAACTCATTATTTCAAAGGTCTAGCAAAACTAACCCAGATGACTGCAAGGAGATTCCTACAGGCCCTGGGTTACATGGCATCCTGCATTCTCCTGGTTCCATTCGCAAGACTACACATGAGAAAGCTTCAATGGTACCTAAAAAGCATTTGGTCTCAACACAGCAACAACTTGGAGACAATCATACCACTAATTCCATGCCTACAAAAGGAATTCCTATGGTGGGCCTCGGTGAGCCAGGCAAACACAGGTATGTCATTCAAAAAACCACAGATAACACAGACCATGACTACAGACGCCTCAGACCTTGGATGGGGGGGGCGCACATGGAAGGCAGGTGTATACAAGGACAATGGTCTCCAAAGGAAACACATCTGCATATAAACCAAAAGGAAATGCTGGCAGTAATGCATGCCATCGAGGCCTTTCAACACCAACTCCAGCAAGGCCATTTAATGATACGGACAGACAACACCACTGTGATGTGGTACATAAACAAGCAAGGGGGCACCCACTCTTACCCTCTTTGCAGACTGACAATGCAGCTTTGGGAGAAATCTCTGAGCCTAAACATCCAGTTACAATCCCAGTTTGTTCCAGGAAAAGACAATGTGTTGGCGGACAGCCTAAGCAGGAATTTCACAGATCCACACGAGTGGAGGTTACATCCGAAGGCCTTCAGACAACTCACTTCAACATGGGGCAAGCCAGAAGTGGACCTATTTGCCTCTCATCTCAACCATCTACTACCAAAATTCTGCACAAGGACATACCATCCAAAAGCTTGGAAAATATATGCCCTCTCATTCAACTGGAACTCCCTAACAATCTATGCATTCTCACCTCTGCCACTGATGACCTCAGTATTACTAAAGATCAACGCAGAGAGACCCAAGGGAATCATAATAGCTCCGGACTGGCCAAGACAACACTGGTACCCACTGCTACGGAGCATATGTCACACCAGGAGGTGGGCCCTTCCCCAATGGTCTCTACTTCTAACTCAGCACAACTTCGAAACAGTGCATCCAAATCTTCAGACACTGCAGCTAACAGCCTGGGAGATCCCATAAATAACTTCAGCCTATCTCTCTCCAAGGAAGTTCAGCGGATACTAGCAGAGGCTCGAAGACCATCCACCAGAAAGGTTTACTTGGCAAAGTGGAAAAGATTCAGCAATTGGAATACCAGCAAGGGACATGATGCATCATTGTTGAACATCCCACTCATCTTGGAATATTTGGCAGATATGTTAAAGAATGGCCTCTCATATTCTTCCATAAAGATACATGCATCTGCTATTTCAGCTAGATACAACACTGATCCTCCTGTTTTTTCACACCCTTTACTAAGGCAATTCCTCAGGGAAATCAAGAACATTAAGCCACCAAGAAAGGCCCCAGTGCCAGCCTGGGACCTCAATTTTGTCCTAGAAAAACTGACTCTACCTCCATTTGAGCCAGCAGCTTCAGTTGATTTGCAATTTCTCTCATGGAAGACAGCTTTCCTGTTGGCAATTACATCAGCAAGAACGGTTTCGGAGCTACAGGCCCTAATGGCAATACCACCCTTTATTATTTTTCACAGAGACAGGGTTTCATTAAGGACCAACCCTACTTTTATGCCAAAGGTGGTATCTAGGGTTTCTTTAAATCAAGCCATTCATCTGCCTGCTTTCTTCCCCAATCCTGAGAATAAGGGGGAAAGACTGTTGCATACCTTGGACATTCACAGACAACTTTGTTACTACCTGGACAGAACCAAGGCCAGTAGGAAGTTGGAACAACTTTTTGTAACTTACGCCCCTGCAGTCCAAGGAAAAGCAATTTCAAAACAGACTATTTCAAAATGGATTGGACATTGCATCAGATTCTGTTATTCCTTTCATGGAAAGACTGTTCCAGCCAATGTCAGACCACATTCCACCAGAGCTACAGCCACCTCTACAGCATTCTTAAGAGGGGTGCCTACTAAGGACATTCTAGAAGCTGCTACATGGAGCTCCGTGCATACATTCTCCAAACACTGCAATCTCCCTCTATACTCCAGATCCAGAGCAGGCTTTGCTTCGGCAGTCCTGCAGGGTTTGATTGCCACACCATCTTTTTCCTAGAGCATTCCTCCTCCCCCAGCTAAGCTATGGTATCTACCCACATGTTATGACTGCAGTTGCATTCTTGAAGGACATAGTACAGTTTTGTACCTACCATAAATGTAGATGTCCGATAGACATGCAACTGCAGTTGGATTTTCCCACCCTCCATACCCCTCTATGCCTAGGGTCCACTCCTATCCCTGTTTCTCTTAGCTGGGGATATCTGTTATAGTGTATTTGTTTTATTGTTCATTTATTTGTTTGGAATCCTGTTTTTGTCTTCCAATTTGATTACAGCCTTCCTTGGAGGGCACCTGGCATCTGGGGCAAGAAACACTGAAGAAAATGGCGTTGGCTGATGCTTATTTATTTATTTATTTATTTTATTTTATTTTATTTTATTTTATTTTACATTTGTTGACCGGGAAAATCCGACTGGATACATGTCCATTTTCAGCGGTGGCCCGGGGAGAAAAGCTCCACATTGACATTAGTTTACATACTTATAAACAGAGAATATACTACATGTTTTGATAATTAATACATAGGTACAAAGAGATAAATGAACAGAGAAACTACTGCTCTTTACTAAGACTAATACGTAGGTACTCCAGCCGCTCTGACGTCGGAGAGAAATGCGACATCAGCCAACGTCGGACCCAGACTTTGGAATCCGGCCGACCGAGGGCTGCCTGAGGCAGGACAACCCACATGTTATGACTGCAGTTGCATGTCTATCGGACATCTACATTTATGGTAGGTACAAAACTGTACTTTTGTTTTCCCCTGGACTCAATGATAAATTATAAATATTGGTTTTCTTAGGTTATATGTTTATGCCTGATTTGTTTTATTTATTTCATTATTTCTAAAAATATATATTTCTTTTTTATACACATGTTATTTGAACTATGTACTAATATATATATATATATATATATATATATATATATATATATATATATATATATATATATATATATATACATATGTGTATTTATGTATTACCTTATATTTTTCTTATGACAGGAAATGATGTCATCATTGCTGAGCTATTTATTGTGGGGCTTTTCTTTAAAGTGTATTAATCTACTGATGAAAGCCATGTGCTGAAACCGGTCTAGTACTCAGCTTAATAAACTTATTAGTGTCAGTCCCTTCTAGTGCTGGCATTTTTTTTCATTTTTTTCATTTTTGTTCAGTCTAACTTGCTTGCCGTGCAGTCGTACTTGCTAGCTTTTCTTTTTGCCTACTCAAATCTTAATTAGCAATGAACTAGATGAAAAATGCTAATTCCCACAGTCCAAAACATTGCCAGTTACTTGGAAAGGCACAGTTAAGAACATGCACAGGTCTGTGACGTGTGGTGCTTGTACCATGGTTTAGCAGAGCGTCAGTGTGAATTTAGTAATGCATGAATTTTTAGAAATTCTCAGTAACCTAAATGATCTTTGGAAACTAACTGGACACTTAAATGAGTTGCCTGGTTTTCTTCCTTTTTTTTTTAAGTAATATAACCGCCTTGTATACCATGTCCAGTGTTCTCATACCATTCTTTGTTTGACTAATATTATATCTTTGATTTCTTCCAGTTCTGTCTGCAATGATACGAGGAGCAAATGATGGATGTCGATTCCTGGTGCGTGATTATACAGAGGACACAATGCAAGAAGTTCTTCAGGAGTATTTTGAGAAAATATTTCCAGCAATAAAATAACTAGACTGCTAATTTGCTGCATCCTTTTTTTTTTCCTTTTGTAACTTGCTTGTTTGCAGGCAGTTGACACAAATTTAAAGATGACCAGTAACCTGTTTTGATAAATTAACTCGAGTGTACACCTGTAGTACTATTTTTTTATTTTAATAGAGAAAATTAATGCAAGCAAAGCACCACTGGCAGAAAGTTTAGTGCTGAACATGCTTCATATTTGCAGGATTGTATTATTAGTGCTGAACATGCTTCATATTTGCAGGATTGTATTACCAGTTAATTTTAGTCAGAGGCATTTGTTTAAAATTCAGTAAAATGTACTCGCTAGTAAGTTATGAAACCGCTTTTGCAGCAGCTGAACACTACTGCCTTGTTTTCTAAATTTTCTAATAAATTGAAAATTTATTTTTTTTTATGACTTGTCTTATTAAGAATAAAAAAAATATCTGTTCACACCAATCATTTTGAATATTTTGCTGAATAAGACGATGGCTGCAGGGCAGCTTTTTTTTTTTTTTTTTTTTTTTTTAAAGGTATTTGAATGTGGTTATTACTGCTAGTGTTAAGAAAGATTGAATGCATCCAGATGTTCCCACACATGCGCACACACCCTCACATCTGTTCATCTACAAACAAGCTCCCCAACACTTGCTCACACTCACCTCACTTACCCATTCACCAGGAGTTCCTGTCAGAAGACCGAAAATGCATTTTATCGAATGCGTCTTGGTTGAACTTCAAATGTCGAAAACACAAAATGACGAAGCTGCATATAAGCAAATTCTTTCCCTGGGAAAGAAGTTGCTTGGCTGCTTCTGTCACTTTGCCATTTTCGACACTGTAGTACGATCTCGGAATTGGTATATTTAAGTAGGCAGAGTGTGTGGGGCGAAGCCCCCCACTTTATGTAATGTTTGAATTTGTTTTTTTTGGGGGGGGGGGGCAGTGATTTTTTTCCTTGGGAAAACCATTGCTGTTCTGGTAGTTTGATGTGTTGTGAATTCGATATAACAACGTTCGATCATTTGATTGTTCGTTGTTGTAATATAGACCCTTCACCAGCATACATGCTTAAGAAACAAATACACACACACAAAACCACAGTCAAGATTGCCTACCTAACTGCCTTCCCAGTAGTCCGACCACTCAGGCTAACACAACCATATACACAGCTTCATTCCAGGACCTACAGACGTACGCACACATCCATACATGTACACCAGCAAGTTGCACCGCAAGTACTCCTGTGGGAGTCATTGGGTGATTACTCTTCTTTTACCGTAGTCACTTTTTCCTCCTAGAGTAAATATTTACACAGCTGAATGAGCAAATGTGGGGCCAGGGACATTTCCATGGGAGCACATACGGTTAGTTAGTATTAACTATTTCCCCTGACTATGGGCATTAGTGTTTGGCTTCTTCCACAAGACTGCTTTCTATGCTGAGGCTTCCATGAGGGGAGAACCTCAGTAGTAAAGTGGTCCCTGAATCCGAAAGGTTTAGAATGATTTAGAAACCTTTCAAGATAAGGCTTCCATATCACTTTTAAGTCTTTCTGAATCCCTTTTCTTTGTGCATGTGTATGTTTTATATAGCTTCTCTAGACAAGTGAGGAAGTAAATGTCCATCTTTCCCATAACTTTAGTTAGATAACTAGTTAGCAACCAAGTTAACAACTTTGATTGATTTATTTATTATTCTGTGTTAATCTTCCTAGGCAGCAGCTGTTTATAGAATGGACAGTGGGAGAGAAGCTGCATTGCAGCAATAGCAATATAAAAAGTTCATAAACATTTGGATGTTGCTATTTATTGTGTGCAGCAACAGAACAAATAGTCTGAAATGATCTGAAAACACTAACTGTAACTGGCTGAGCATTTGTATTACTAAGTCTGTAGAAGAGAAATGCTTGCATGTGTATAAACAGCAAAAGTAATTGGAAGTACTGGCCAGCTCTAGTGGCATAGAGGAATAAAGCCGGTTTATGACCCAGGCAACCCAGCTTCAAAAAGTGGATTGAGCACCTGTTAACACTGGAATAGGGAAAAGGGAGGAGCAGTGCATCTTCTGTAATCCCCTACATCTGTCTTGGGTGGGGCACATGTTTGGGCATACATTCCACCCCAGTTTCCCCAGTGGAGACTGAAGAGGCATGCGGAAGAGTTGATTTTTAGGGGGGGGGGGGTCACGGCACTCATGGAAGCAGGTGCAAACCTTTCACCTAGCATATCCATTTCACACCGAACTCTGGATTGAATCAGGACATGCACAATGGTAGGCAAGATAATGAATATAAAAAAATCATCCACCCTCTGACTGGTTAAGGGATGACATATATTCTGGTTTTCCCATACCCTGTGGTAATTGAGCATTACATGAGCTGATTGATGAAAAGGGTGCAGATAACTGGGAGGCAGCAGGGACAAATATGACAAAAAAGTAATGAATTCCAGAGTATAAATGTAACATGCAAATAGTTTGATGCAACAGCTAACGTGAACAAAACAAAAACTTTTTCAAATGCAAAATGTAAATGAAAATGCAGCAGTTTTATAGGCTATCAATTGAAGCAGATCAGAAATAATTAGCAAAACCAGCCCTAAAGTGCAAATATGACACACTGGAAAGTAACAGTATAGAAGGTTACAATTTACAACAGGGGGATATGAATAAAGAAAGACTTCTAGAATGTTGTGATGTGTACAAAATGCAGTAGCTTTATAAGATACTAATGGCAAAGTATAACGATATCCCATAGGAGTGTTGCAAAGTTGTCAAGAGTATACCATAAAGTACCAGAGTAGGTTATTGAGCAGCACTCAGTTGAATAATAAACCTAGACAAATGTTAGCTGAAGAGGTATTAGGGGTTGGTTCACATCAGGTGGTATTCAGTGTGATTTTGTGTTTTTTATACAAGGGAGTGTTTTTGAATATACATTTGAGCTTCTGCATTTTGTTACTCTCTAATTTCACATACATTTGAACTCAAATTTTGTCAGTCTATTGACTGTCATGAGGTCACTTGTTTCAGTTGCGTGGAAGTTACGTGCTGGGTGCACTGTTCCCAATATTGGTAGATGTTCTCACAATGTAATGAAAGTACTGGTTAATTGATGAGTGTTTCTGTGGGGTAGTGCCTTATAATGAACTTGAGTAGGGCAAATCATTCTGAACAGTGCTGTATTTTAAGTACAAAGATGTATTGGTCAAATGGGTGCCTGCTCTGTCAAGTGAGTCACTTTATCTTTCATAAGACAACGCAGTGATGAGCTGTAAAGGTGGGATAAGTTTCAGGCATGTCAACTATCAATTGTACGTCATATTAGTGTTGTCACTGGTGCATGTGTTGAAATGATGTATATTGGCTTAAAAGATGTAGATAAAACAAATTAATTTTCCAGTGCAGTATTGTTTGATATGTATGTGTATTTTTTGCAAATTTAACCAGTTTTGTTGTAAAATATGTAAGTGTACATATTAGTAGATTTAACATTTTTTTCCCGAAAACATTTGCAGCATCTGTTTGACAATGTGCTGTAGGGCATATGTAGTCTCTGTAAGCCAAGTGTTAAGATCAAAGTGATTGACTTGTGCATTACTTATCCGTTTTCATGAAAACTGGTGTATACTGCAAACTAAAGCAGGACGAAACTTGTACCAGATTTCCTCACAGTTTTATCAGTATTACAAAAAGCTTTTGGCGGATTTCCTTTGACAGCATACAGTGTGCAGCACTTCAGTGCCAGCTCTTCCCTGCAGTTTCAGTAATGTAAAAGTGGCTAAACCTACAAAGAACATTTTCAGTATAATAGACCCCAGAAATCCATGGGTGCAAGGAAAAAAAAAGATTAAAATGTATTGTAGTTGGCCTCCCACCTGGAGATTGTAAAGTAAGAATCATGGTGGTACAGGTGCTCAGGAATTGAAACCAGCAAAAAGAAAGAGAATATCAGGATTTGCAACCATAACAGGTTGTCATAACATCTGCTATGACAGAAATGATCACAGTAAATTTCCAGCTAGAGGAGTTATTGAGTTATTCTGCTTATGAGGAGAGGAAGATTAACCCTGTCCAAGCACAGCATTCTAGTGAGCTGTGGGTCCTCTAGGATGAATTGAAGAGCTATAAATTGCATGTTGTGTCCATATGTTTGAAATTAACACATATAGATATTGAGGACTGTGCATATGATTGATTCTTTTCCCATAATGGGCTGAGGAGGACAAGTACACAAACTTCACCAGGTCTCTTGATAACAATAGTCAGACCTCACACAGGAGAGGCTTCTTAAAGAGAAAGCTTGGCTGAGACTTTGGAAATTCAGTGGATGGAAAGTTGTTTGAAACCTTCAAGACACATCCTAGTTCAGTTTACTGTGTATGTATTAAAAGAAGGTTATGATGCATAAAAATCATGATTTTTTTGTGTGTGTGATTTGGAGTTTTCAGGCAAGACTCACAGGTAGTGAAGTCAACTTATTTTAGCATTGAGACTATGTTGAGCCAAGGGACTAAAATTTAAAATGTTATATCTTGCAGTTTTAAAGTTCCTTTTCCCTGCTGGAGCTAAAACACAGTAGTGAGTTGATTATTCAAACTAACTGGGACCTAACGTAGTTTGGTTACTCAAATATATAATTAAACCAGATAAAAAAACTTCTAAAATCTTGTTCTTTTCTGCACGCAAGAACACACTTTTTAACCGTTTAGCGATTCCAGTGAACAATAAAGAATATTTTTCACACATGAGCTGGCTAAAAGCTCAAAAAGTACGTGCAAGCGAATAGGCATAATGTTTACATATTCAGACTTTTATGATTTTTCCTACCCAAAAACTTTGGAAGGCTGGTTTGGATAACTGATGTTTCAGATAATCGACGTTTGGATAATCAACTCTGTACTGCATTGAGAAGCAGGGAGCTTCCGCAGCACTATAAGCCTGTAAGTGAAGCTCTGCTGTCACATGTTAGGAACATTGCAGATCAGACCCTCTGAAGAGACTTGAATCAGCCCCAGTGAAGAAAAGTATGATGACCATGGAGCTGCGCAGTCATTAAAATCATTAAAAGAGTGTTAAAGAGAAGGAATAATGTCTTCTAGGTTAACACAGTCTGTTGCTTTAAAGTTTTTTTTTTTTTTTTTCCATATACAGGTTTATTATTTATTTTGCATTTGTTTACCAGGAAAGTCCAACTGGACACATGTGCTTTTTCAACGGAAGCCCGTGGAGAAAAGATCCATTACAAAAAGAATAAATTTAACATAATAGAAGTTAACAATTTACATGGTCATAACATGAGCACACAGATAGTATTTATACAATTCTGTTATATAAAACCTCAAGTGAATACTTTATCATGGCAATAATATTACAGCAAACAATACAAGTGTCAAGGATAAGATTAGGTTGGCAGTCAGTAAGCAGTGGCTGGCTACCTATACAAATGTAACTTTAGCCTGGAGAGTTACAGGTACAAAGCCAGGAGTTTGCCAAGTGTGTTGCAAGAAGCTCTTTAAACTCTGCTGTGGAGGAGCTAGAGGTAATGGTGGCTGGTAGCTTATTCCCAATTTTAGAGATGTTTGAAAAGAGATTCACCAGCTGAGTTGTTAACTGTTGTGGTATCCAAGAGTAGTCTGTTAGTGGAGGTTCTTGTTAATATTAAATATTGTTGCTAAAGACTCTGTCCTTGTTATATGTTTTTTCTTCCTGTCAGGTTTATGATTGTGTAAGAATGATAACAGCTGGCTGATTAAGTTGGCTCTTTCCAGGCCATGGCTAGCACAGGTATGGGGATCTTAGGATAATATAGCGAAGTAGAAGTGTCTGTAATATGGTCTTGTAACAGTGGTTGTTTGTCGATATTAGTAACCAGTATGAGGCTTGGAGGTGTTGAGAGAAGAGCAAGAATCACTAAGCTTGTGCTTCAGTTAGCTTGCACAGTCTGATTTTTAGCCGGTTCTGGAGTGCCATGGTACACAGGTGTGAACTGCAGCTCCTGAACTTGGGTTAGGTGGTGAGCATTTATTAGGGAACATTTTAATTATGGATAATCCACCCGTTGAATTTCACTGTGGCTTTGGCATTTTTTAGGAGTGTCCCGTGTTAAGTTAATGGTCTTTGAAGAGCAGGCTGGCTCTGACCAATGCTCTGTCTGACTCAATGCTGCCAAGTCCTGACACTGGAAAAAAAGAAGTGAAGTGCAAAACTCGTTGCATTCTTAAAGTGCCTTTGCAGGCCAACATGGGAGGTTGTGCTGCCTAAACCACAGCACCTTACATACATTAACTCTGAGATGGCTGTGTTTGTGAGTTATGAAAATATTCAAAACAGTTACCATAATCCCAGAATTAGTATGTATTCCCTCATTTACGCCTGACATCTTGCTTATAATTCTTGGACTTTCAGCAAACACCCCTTCATGACAGTGTAACAATTTGAGTAATTATCTTTGTTGGCAGTCTGAGGGTGAAGCAGGAGATGTCCATCTCTTGTGATCTCTGTTAGACTTTGCCACATTTGTAGAGATTAACAGTGAGACATTTGGTCTATAAGAAGGAACACTTGAGCATTATTGTAGGGTGACACCATTGAGAAGTCTGATACAGGAATAGACAAGAAATTTAACTGAATGCCCTTGTGATGAGTAAGTATTAAGAGTCCAATAAGCAATCTGATACCCTAAAAACTGATGGATTTCTGTTATGTCAATTTTAATGGGAAATCTGAGATATGACCCTATGGTATGGTACAGAAGATACAAAGTCTTCAGTTAATTATGTAAGGTGATTTTCTATTGGTCTTTTTAAAGGACATGCATTTGTGGTGTCTGATTTCTGTCTGTATTACATTTGCAATGTGATCAAATATGAAAGAAACTTGGGGGACAATATGGAAATAAGAAAAAATATATATTGGTTATTATTTGGAACTCCAGCTCAAGACCAACAACATTTCATGGTAGTGTCACAGTCACTGGACTAAAGAGCCTGTGGACAGATAGGCTTTGGGTTTACCCTTAGAATCTCTTTTCCCTTTCAGCTAGGAAACCCCAGGTATGGTGATTAATGACATGTCACAGTAATACACACAGAGGTAGATAATGGGTAGAAGAGGAAGGTACTGTAATATCTTGTCTTTAAAAGAGTGTGATGCTGCAAGAAAAGACCAAATTATTTCTTTTGTTGGACTTGTGGCAGCTTAGGGATCTAGAGCTATGTTTGAGTTGTTTTGGGCTACTTTTTTTTAAATTCCTTCAGATAGTTTGTCATTCATTGTAACTCAGCTTTTTTTCCCTTAGGATTCTGGGTCTGTTTGGCTGAAGAGTTTATTAGACTATTTGAACATAACTGCAGTTTACAGCTAGCCTCTGGTGACTTTTGAAACTAATGGTATTAATAAGAAACCTACATCGGACTAGAAAAGCAATTCATAGGAGGGGTGGTGCTTATAGTATCCAGGCAATGGTGTTACAATGTCATTCATCCATTCACTTGTTCTCCCATTCCGTCCATTGCATTATTACAAGGCAGTTAGATATTCTTGTGGATAATATACCAGAAAAGGAAGCAACCCATTAGAGGATCTACACACATTCATTATTACATGGCACATAAACCTTTATATTGGGAGATACCAGTTCCTGACCTGTGTGGGGTTGACGTAGTTTTGTACTGAAAAAAAGGTAGCTGGTTCCCTCCCTGGGAGTGCTGGCTAAGTTAGGTAAGTGAATGTTTTTAGTAGTTTTACAAAAGTGTTCACTGTTCTGCAGAGGAGTTGTGAAGTTTAATGAGATTTTTTTTCTATTCTGTTTACATGTAACAATGGTCATAAATAATTTATCAGCCTAAAGTCGTGTTCCAAGTAGTAATTCCCTACTGTATGAGCTGGATGTGCCAGTACGAGGTGAGATTCCCATCACAGAAAGAATAGTAAGTTATAAATTCATGTTGGTATGTATTCTGAACTGTTTAATAGCGTGAAGTAGAGAATGTTTGTCTAATGTTAATAGCATATATAGCCAGTACAGCAGCGCTATTTTTGTACCTACATCCGGACTCCCCCATGTAATATGTATTTTGGAGAACATCTTGTGGAATGTAAACATCTGACTTTGAAGGTGTTGGTATCAGGAGGGCCTTTTCTTTGCCTGTGATGAAGCTAGTAGAAGGTGGGATCACTCTGTTGCTAACTAGAAGTGCCCATAAAAAGTTGAGTACAAGTCTTTTCAATGATCAAGGAAGGTATGTGTTGATAAGAAGATCAGATGGGTTCATTTCAGTTCACAGTGATAAGCATGTACATTTGTTATGGGCTTATACAACCTGATTTAAGGTGCAACTTGGATGAAGTTTTGGCATTTCAGACAGGGATTGTTTGCTTGTATGGGACTTCTGTAAAGTCAGAGACATTTCCAGTGATCAGAGCAGTCTCAGAACCTGTTGAGATCCTGCCATCATTTGATATTTTTGTGACCTATTGTAGTCTGATGGGTTTAATGTTTTATTAGCATTGGGCTTACCATGCATTAGGTATGCTTGGTTTTCTCTGGCATTTAGGCCCAGTTCTAGACTGAGCAAAGCAATCATTAGAACACGTATTTAGTAAATACAATGGAAACACTTCTAGTCTGTATACCACTTTGCGTGGAACAGATAATGTAACTGAATGCCCAGGGCAATTTCCAGAACTAATAATAGCAATTTAGTATGTTTTACTGCAATAACAGCTATGTTTCAGGACTGATTTATGCTCCAAATTGAGACTTCGTGAGAGCTAGATTAAGGGGTTTAATATTTTATTTATATTTATTTAACATTTGTTTACCGGGAAAGTCCAACTTGGAACAAAGCCAATTTTCAGCAGAGGCCCAGGAGAAACACTCCAGATGCATGTCTTTGTAACATGCAAGGAAACTGAAGTACCTGGAGAAAACCTGTACGAACGCAGGGAGGACATGCAGACTCTGCACAGAAGGCACTTCAGCCAAGAATCGAACCAGAGAACCTCATGCTGTGAGGTGACAATGCTACCGTTGCACCACTGTGCCATCTTAATAGGCCTAACAGTGGTGTTTTTTTTTTTTTTTAAAGCAGTAAGATAGACCACATCATGAGTTATATTAATGTATGGTAGAGACAAGAGCTTCAAACTTTTCCATGTCTAGCAAAACAGTTTGTTGACTTTACAACCGCAACCATGTCCCAACTCGGTAAGAGGTAATGGAAGGAATAGAAAGAGTCAAGGTGGAAGGTTTGGATGTGCCTGTTGCTTCTAATTTGTGACAACTTGTTTGAGGTTACTATTTTCTATGGCAAATGGATAGCTGTAGGGCACACTGAAAATTTTTGAGTCAACAGTTAGAGATATTTGTGGGAGCCTCTGTTACCAGATATGGCATTAAATGGACAGTAGAGTTAGTTCCCCCCTTTATTTCTTTGGCAAGACTAAGGACCAGCATCTGACTGGCACTAACTGGACTATGAGTTCTAGGTTGACTGGGAGAATAGATTTCATCAGTGGGTACACTTAGGAAGGATAGGTAAATCAGTTCCTGAGTTTAAATACTGGAAGCAGTTATTACAGTGAGACATCCACATGGATACCTTGGGACTCGTATAAGATTAGGTTTACTTTTTGGTAAGGAGACTTCCTGCACTGTCATTGCCTGGGAAGTAGATTATGATCTCAGAAAGGGATTATAATCTTCAGAGCAACCAAAGTGAGTAACTTTTATGACTAAAACCAAAAAAGGGAAGATCATTAAGCAACATGTACTTGGTAATACACAGATTATATTAACTGAAAAGCAGGCTTGTGATGGTATAATGAGACATCGAGAGGAAGCCCTGAAGGTAAATATAGACCAGCAAAATTGGGGATGGCTTTGTTACAAATGTGTGCACCAAAATTAAGGCATTTTAGACTGGGTGAAACTGCCCCCACTAGTATTTCTACATGCCGAGTTAAATTACACCACCTGTACAGAACACACATCAGATTAAGGGTATAATTCTGGAGCAAACGGGCATTGGACCTGCATATGTTGTGAATTCATTTGCCTGTATCAATACAGAAGGGATATTCAGGGTCTCGAGTTGTTTTTTGCCAGACAGAGTGACATTGATATCTGCTGTATTTTCAGTAGGAGGATGTCAAGTAGTGGAGTTGGCATGAGATAGCTTTGTTTTCACTGCTTGTGGTAGCTGCTGAAAAAGTTGTAAGGAGAAAATGAAGGACGTAAGAGGTCGTAACCATAGTGGGAGTAGTGTATAAATATGAAGATGCCAGCTACTGAGAAAAAGAAAACACTGGTTAGATAATGTGTTATTTGTAATATGTGATGTAATTGGATGCACTGTAGGCCAAGCTGAGCTTGATTTTGAATATACCTGCAGACTCTTCCTGTTTAGTAGCACAGGTCTTAATTCTTAAGGTTAAAGCTGTTTCAAAAATCTGATGATGCCATAACATAAACAGTAAATTATGAAAAGATCATTCCTTTAAAGTGACACATTCAGAAGACTTGTGCAATTCTGAGAATGGCTGTGAATGCCTACTGTATTAGTTAGTTTAAGAATGCTGTAGAGTCTTAAACATTTTTTCTGAAGTAGTTTACTTTGTTTGGTCTTATGGATCCGTATCGGATCCGAGCCTGCAACTTTTACTAGCATATGCTCCAAACTCCTCCCCTTACCCATAGTACACCGCCACTGCCTTCCTTCCCCAGATCTCGTTTGCCGGAAATAGCTTCTGCATTATGGTCTCTTGAGCTCCAACTTTGTCAAGTGGGTAAAAACCTTTTGAGTATCTTTTTCTTTCAAAATCATTAGGTAGTGTTAGTATAGGTTCCCCTTTCTCCTCCCCTCGCTTGGTGCAGTGTTTTAGGGTATTTAGAGTGGTTTGTATTGTTGTGTGGATTTTTGCTTCCCCTCCCCCCTCAGTGTTTTCTGTGTACGAGTGTGGTGAGTGGGTGTGTGTGTCAGAAGAAAGAAACATTTTTTTTTTCTTCAGTTTTCTTTCTACTGTATGGCTAACAAGCCTATTTTCAAACGTTGCAGTGAGTGTGGCCATAAATTATCCCCTGCGGATGGCCACACTCTCTGTGTTATGTGCTTGGGTGTGGCCCATCTGAGTGTGGACTGTACTATATGTGCGGGCTTCAACCCTCACGCCATTAAGGATAGGAAGACCAAGTTGGTCCTCAAAGGCCTCCTTCCCCCTTCAGAGACTGTTTCCTCATCTCCAGCTTCGGTCACAGTGGCTGCTGTGGCCACCTCTCCTTCCTCTTTTCCCCTGGCTTCTCCTCCTCCCAGGCTGGGACTCAGCCTCCTGCACAAAAGCCTGTGGAAGCAGAGTGGAAAACGAGCAGAGAGGCGAGAGAGGTCTCCGGACCTCCCTTCATCTGTGAAAATGTTATGGATCTGTGACTCCCCTTGGCTCCGATCTCCGAGGTTCTCCCTTTAGCCAGAGGAGACACATTCAGCTTCTAGGTCCTCGGTGCCCCGACCCGCCAGGTCAGAGTTCATGGCCTCATTGAGGTCCACCCGGTCTTTGTCTGAGGTTGCCATGAATAAAATGATGAGGAGGTTTATCCGTACTCTGCTCCAGATGGGGGTCTTGCCAGCCCCCTCTCCCTCAGGAGGGGGGAGCTCGCTCCCTTTTTTTCCAGCCGATATTTCCTTCTCCAATCGACCTTCTGGTTCACAATATTCGGATCCGAGGATGGCTTTAGTCAGGGGCTCGACGCCGACAGTACCTGCTTCCTCAACACCCTCAGTTGCCTGGAGCTTGTCGGATCCGAGCCGCTCTTTGAGCCGGAACCCGAGAGAGTGGAACTTTTTTCATCAGCTCTGCCAGTGTCGGGCCAAGTTCCCTCCCTCGGAGCTCCATCCACTTTGGGCCCGGCTCCGATTCGGACTCGGGGAGACCGGCCTCCTTATTGGTTTCTCAGGAGGTCCGCTCTCCTTTGGCGTTCATGTGGTAAAAAGGGTTCTTTCCGCTGGATCAAGACCCCTGACTGCCCCCTCGGACTCCACCCAAACCCCCTTGGCTCTCTCTCTCTATGGTCCCTATTGTTGTACCAGAGGGAAAGCCCGTGCTCGAGGAGCCCCAAATGGTTCTCCCTGAGGAACAAGTGGCTTGCGAGTTCCCCCTGGAGAGCCCCACCAGAGAGGCGCCTCGCAAGCATACCTGCAAGAGGAGGCACTTGGACTCCCCCGAGTCCCTCACCGAGGACACTAACTTGGATGGTGGAGAAGGTTCCCCTAGGTCACCTCCCAAGGATGTCTCCTTTGGAGACATCATGGAAATCCTGCGCCAGTGGGGAGGTTGGTCTAACCCCAAACCTTCTGACAAGTCCGTGTTCCTGGAGGCTTTCGGCACGGGCCCTTCTTCCTGCGTGTCCCCTCCCACAGATCCTTTGGTGGATCTGATCACCTTGTAGGCATAGAAGGAACCGGACACCATGGAACCAATTCCAAAAAGACCTGACAAGATTTTAAGCCCCCCCCCCATAGACAGACCAGCATGGAACAAGGGCTCCCCCGTAGACACTATGGTGGTAGCAGCAGCCGCGAAGAAGGAACCTGCTCAGGAGAGTTCTCGTTCTCGGTTCATCCTCCTGACAAAGAGTCGCGGATAATCAACCGCCTAGGGAAGTGGGTTTACGCTTCAGCTATCTTTTCGATTAGGGCGCTGAACTACCTGGCCCATGTCACCAGACTCCAACATGACCTGGTAAAGGAGCTGGAGGAGTCACCCCCCCCCCAAGTCCATGTCACAGGAGAACAAGGCTTCATTCTCTGTGAGGATGGCCACTTTAAAAGCAGTATCCAACACATCCATGTGACTCCTTTCACATGCTATGGAAGGAGCGGCTGGGTCCGGCGTGTCCATGAGGTGCAGCGCTTGGCTCAGGTTATGTAAATTTTCAAAACCCTTCAAGGCATCCTTTGCCAATGCCCCTTATGATGGCTCTACTCTCTTTGGTAAGACCGTCAATTAGTCCAGAGTGAGAAGGATGGGAAGACTCTGCCATTGGGATCCACTTCTCGAAAGCTCAAAGGTCCTTTTCCCAGAACCAGAGAGGGCAAAAGAAGATGTGGTTCCGGAAGTCATGGAATTCCTGGGACACTCAGGGCTCTTCTCCCAGAGGCAGAGGGGGACAGAATGGATGCCGGCCCAGAGGCAGAGGGGGTTCTGAAGAATTTTGTTTCTCGAGAACCTTTCTCGGACAGACCCGGACAGCAGCCCTGAGGGGTTGCCCGACTGCTCTACTCTGGAGGCAGTCTTGGGACGATTGTCCTTGCACCTAGTGGTATGGGAGTCCATAACAACAGACTGCTGGGTGCTTCAGATCACATCCAGAGGATACTCTATCCCCTTCATAGGTTCTCACAAATCTTCCAGACACCTCCCGGATGTACCACCCACATAAAGGGAGGCAGCAGCATAGGAAATTTCCAAGCTGCAAGAAAAACAAGCCATCAAAACCGTTCCCCCAGATCAGTCCAGATCGGGCTTCTACTCCAGGTTCTTTTTGGTGCCAAAGAAAACCGGTGACTTGAGGCCCATTCTGGACCTCTCTACCCTGAACCTGTCAGTTGCCAAAGAGAAGTTCCGGATGGTCACATTACAGTCCATCATGTTGTACCTGCAAGAGAGCGACTGGATGTGCTCATTAGACCTCCAGGATGCTTACTATCACATAAAAATGCACAGAAGCTCCAGGAGGTTCCTCCGCTTCCAGCTAGGAGTCAATCATTACCAATTTTGAGCCCTACCCTTTGGTCTCACCACAGCCCCCAGGGTGTTTACCAAAGTGATGGTGGTAGTAGCTCACCAGACGCTTCAGGGGATTCAGGTCTATCCATACCTGGACGACTGGCTCCTCACTGCTCCCACCAAGCATCTACTCTCCTAAACTAAGGATTAGTTTCTCACTCTTGCCCTGCATTTGGGGATCACAATCAACGCATCCAAATCTCTCCTAGATCCTCTACAGGTGATAGACTACATTGGTGCAGGTTAGATACTCTTCAGTGCAAAGTCTTCCTGACCTTGGAAAGAGTTCAAGACCTGAGGATGGATGTCTCCCTGATCTACCACTCTCATCTCCCAAAAGCAGAATCGGTGTTGAGGGCCTTAGGCTCGATGGTGGCGACCATAACTCTTCTTCTGTATACTCTGTTACACATGAGAATTCTACAGTGGACTTTAGCTGTACAATGGTCCCTGTTGGAACTACCATTGGCATATCCAATTCAACTCAGTCAAGTCTGTCGGTCATCCCTCATACGGTGGATGTGCTCTCTGGACGTTTTGGAGGGACGACCCTTTGTTCCAGCTCCGACCCAAGACATAATGACCATGGATGCCTCCCAACTCGGGTGGAGAGGGCATTTTTTGGGAAGGGCAGTCCAAGGCCTGTGGTCCCCCTTAGAGACCAGCTTGCACATAAATGTTCTAGAGATGAGGGTGGTCCTTCTAGTGTTGCATGCCCTCCATGCCTTTCTTCCTCTAGGAACGATTGCAATTCAGTCGGATAACATGGCAGTGGTCTGGTATATAACAAACAGGGAGGGACCAGATCTTACCCCCTTTGTTGTGAGGCCATGAGAGTGTGGGAATGGGCGATCTCCACCGGTCGCTTTCTCATCACAACACACATTCTGGGACAGTCCAACATCCTAGCGGACAGGCTGAGTTGGACCATTCTGATGCCTTATGAGTGGTCTTTGAATCTGTTAGTAGCAGAACTTCAGTGTATGGGGTCAACCTTGCTGCGATCTCTTCGCATCTCCTTCCAACTGGAAGTGGAGCGAGCTTTTCACTCTGAACCCCCTGCTGGGGGAGTCCCCCAGAGACGCTCTAGTTCATGCTTGGCCTCCCGGTCGTCTGTACCTCTTAGTCCGAGGTTTCTACAAAAACTTCGACTGGGGAGCAAAGTGATCCTCATTGCCCCGTTCTGGCCTCACCAAGTATGGTTTCCCTTCCTTTTGTTTCACCTTCTGGCTCCGCCTTGAATACTAGATCCCATTCAGGATCTAATTTCACACCCTTCGCGGGTGCTCATCCGAATCTGGACAGTCTGAAGCTCACAGTTTGGCTGCTCCAGTTCCTGTGATTGCTAGGACTCCTGGAGTATCCTCCTCAGTTATATCTATTTTGGTGGCTGTTCATAAGTCTTCATCCAAGAAGGTTGATCACAGCAAGTGGAAACGTTTTTCCTTTTGGGCCTCTCAAAGGAGTTTAGACCCTTTCACGTCTCCTATTTCTGCCATTCTTGATTTTCTAGCTGATATTTTTATACACGGAGCTAGTTCTTCTACTGTCAAGGTTCGGTTGGCTGCCATCTCTCATTTTCATGTGGGCAAGAATTCTGCCTCTTTAGCCTCTTCCAGACTGTGTAAAGCCTTTATTAAAGGCACCTTTTTGTTACGCCCCCCAGTCAAAGATCCTGTTCCCCCATGGGACCTTGCTATGGTTCAAGCTTTGGTCGCTCTGCCTGTCAAGCCTCCCGCTACTGCCTTTCTGGTGGCTATTACCTCTCCCAAAAGGGTTTTAGAATTACAGGCCTTGTCCATCAAAGTTCCTTACATGATTTTTCACAAAGATAGGGTTTCCCTTCGAACCAATCCATCCTTTCTTCCTAAGGTGGCATCACCAGATAATATCAATCAGACCATCAACTTGTCTGCGTTTTATCCCAATTTTACTAACAAGATGAAATACAAACTCCACCTGTTGGATGTTCATAGACAGGTACAATTCTATTTACACAGGACAAAAAAATTCCGTAAATCTGATCGTTAGTATCCTTCTCTAAACCCTTTTTGGGGAAACCTATCTCCAAGGTCAGTATTGCTAGATGGATTTCTTCATGCATCCTTCTCTATAAGGACAGAGGCATGTCTCCTCCAGGTCAGGTGAAAGTTCATTCCACTAGGTCCATGGCTACGTCTGCGGCCTTTTAGTCTAGAGTGTCTTTGGATGATATTTGTTCTGCAGCTACTTTGTCCTCATCTCATACATTTATTTCGCATTACAAATTGGATACGACTTCCAGAAGGAGAGCATCCTTTGGTTCCACGGTGCTCCGGAATATCCTTCCATGAGGGCCTCCCAGGAGTTTAGTAGCTGGGGACTGTCTCACAGGTTGAAGACCAAATTAAGTAAACTACTTCAGATAAAGAAGTTAATGTACTCACCATAACATTCCATCTGAGTAGTTGTATTTCGTCTCCAACCGTCCCTCCCTCTTTCCCCTGGACCTTGGCATATGATCAGCCTACGAGCTGCAGTATAGGTCACAAGTAATTTTTTTCAGGTCGGCTTATCAGTAAAAGGTTCAGCAAACTCGATCTGAGGATGGAAGGCAGTGGAGGTGTATTATGGGTAAGGGGAGGAGTTTGGAGCTCGCTAGTAAAAGTTGCCAGCTCAGATCTGATACGGATCCATAACCCACAGGTTGAAGACAAATGAAGTACAACTATTCAGATGGAAAGTTATGGTGAGTACATAACTTCTTTTTTGCTTTATTTTGTTTTTATGAATTATTTAATCTGTTGGCTGTGTGTTAGTCAGTAATCTGTTAGTGCTGAGTGTTACCATCTACTATTAAGAATGTGCAGCAGTCTGATTTAAAGAAGGGAGGGAAACATCATAATTGATTAGTAGCATAAAGACGACAGCCCATTCTGTAATTACTAATTGAATGTTAGTACTTTGAACAAAGGTCATGTGAGTTTCATTAATCAGAGCTCAATCCATGTATTAGAAGTTTGTTTCTTGCCTTGGTTAATTTGTGAGAAGTGGTAAGATAAGTGTATCAGTCACTCTAAAGGCAAAAAAAGGGTATTTCTGTGTTCCATCAAATTAGTAAAAGAAATATTGAATGTAAACTGTAAAACATACTTGGAAACAAAGGCATAACTAAATGAATGTTTTGCACCTGTGGTGTACCAGTGCAAATAATTGTCAAAGCTGATCAAAAAATTTTGTTTGATTTCATCCTACAACTGCAACTGTTTAAATGTAAAACAAATTGTGCTAAAATGAGCTAATGTAATATTTAAAGAAATCATAACCCCCTACTTATTTTGTATATCTACACTAGAGTTTTTTGAGATTTTTTCAGTCCTGTGAATGACAACATGTTGTGGCTTTATGTATCATTTCACAAATTTTTGAATGTGTTTCTATGCTAGATGTGTGCATGCTTTATTTACTATATCTAAACATTGTACTGCTTGTATGTGTAAAAAAAAATGTAGGAGCTGCAACTTGATATTTAACAGATAAGCATTATTATATATTTTTTTACTTACTCTGAACACAGTCATGAATTAACTTTTGTAGTTGACAGCTAAAATGATAAAAAGAAAACTCTGTGCACTAAAGCTTTAAACTCTTGATATTTACATAAATGTTTCTGTAGACAGGTATTAAAGTCTTTTCCAGACATATCCCTGTTAACAAAAGCAAGGAAAGGCTGCTGGCATAAAGGATGGCCGCTCAAATGGCAGGTCTTGAATATAGGAGGAAACTGAATTAATCAGAAGAAACCCATATGGACAAAGACAGCGAGAGAACATGAAAACAGAGACAGGAACCGAGTAAACCCAAACTGTGAAGTTTTGAAGCACCATCACTAAACAGTCTTTACAACCTTTGAATTATGAGTGTTGATGGATTCAGGAAGGATGACCCAAAAAAGCAAGCACAAAAGATGAATTTAGGATGAAGTGCAACTCTGGGCAAACAACTCTTGAAGATGAATTCATGCGGTTTAAAGGTATGGTCTTATTAGGAAATAAACATAAATTTGGAAGGTGGGGTATGATTCTGGACAACATGTAGTGAACATGAATTCATGGTGAAGGAGGGAGTAGCCTTGCACATTTGGCAAGGAAAGTGAATTTTTGGGTTCGGAGGAGGACACCATGGGAAAGAAGCAGTAGATATAAATTTGAAAAGTAGTGGAGTGGTCCTAGACAACAAGTGAATAGAAACTTTGAAGTTTGGTGGCAATCCTGGACAGCAAACAGTGATCATGAATTCATAGTCAGGGAAAGAAAGACCCTGCAGAGTGAGTACCTGAATGTGAATTTAGGAGGCAAGAGATAAAAACCCTGAGCAATGCACTTTTCTATTTTCACAGGCCTTGTATACACTTTTACTTCTTTATTAAATATTCAGTGAAGATATAGGCATTAATAGAAAAGAAAACAAAGCATATTGACATTTTTCATATTCATGCATTATACATACATACACATACACACACACACACACACACACACATATATATATATATATATATATATACACACACACACACACATATACATACATACAGTATGTTTTTCTTTCTTTTTCACAATTATTCACTCTATTGCTCAACTCCTGCCTTTCCTTAAACCTCATTTGCCCTGAACATTTTTGTGGTGCATGTATTGTTCCCACAAATTCCATTTATTTATATGTAATTTGTTCTTTCCCTTTTCTGAAGATCCCACTTCTAGTTCTTTTATCTCCTTTACAATATTGCATACTTCAATTAGATTTGGTTCAGATTTTCAGTTCCATTTTCTAAGAATTGCTTTTTGGCAGCCAGTAGCATTAAATGTAGTAATGTATTACGATGCATAGGCAGTTCAGTTCCTGTGTTTCAGCTCAAAAGAGTACTATGTAGGGAAATTTTATAATCTGCCAACTTGGTACACACCTTAAAAATATGTTCCCAGTTATCTCTGTCTTTTTCTGGGCAACCTCCAGCATTTGCTTATCTACCTGAGGCAAAATTCTCTAAATACCACTTGTAATACAAAATACTCATGCAAAGCTTTCCAAGGAAAATCCCTAAATCTTCTGGACTTTGTCTCATACTTGGGAGAAATACATATGTCCTCCCATTTTTCTTTGTAAACTGCCTTTCCAACCTCTCTTTCCATTCTTTTTTTAACCTCCTGTGATTGATCCTTATTGTTATCTTGCAATATTTTATATGCCGTACTAATTATCAATTTTTTACAGCAGCTTCTGTTCTAGATTTGATTACAAACTCTACCAGAGCTGGTCTCTCCCTTAGCACTCCCCTATCCCTTTCTCCTTGCCTATACTCTGATATTAATCCCTGGTAGGGAAGGCAATCTCTAATGTGGACAACAATCCCAGAGTATAAAACTGAGAGAGGTGTACAAGAAAAGACAAGTTCTTCCCATAAGGTCCCTTGATGGTATTATGAGGAACTGCTTGCTACATTAAATTTGGGAGTTAGCAGAATTCTGTAAACAAAGCTTTTAGACTGAATGAGACATCTGGTATGATGCCTCAGAATTAGCAGCAATGTTTTTTTTTATCAGCAAGGGTTTCCAGCTCCTCTCCAAGAATATTCAGAAGTATAATTACTCTTACATTAAAATCAAATATCAAAACAGTTAATAGTTATTGTCATTAAATATGTTAATTGCCATGGTCCAAAAAGTGATCCTCAAAAATTATGGGTGCAGCTAAACTGGATTGCCTATTAGTGGGTTTGGCATAATGGTTAAAGTCTTCATCTCAAAAACACAAGGCACAAAGTTTGATTCTGATCTTGGGATATTGCCTAGGATTAAAATGGCTCTTCAGGGCAGTTAGCTTGGTATTCACCTGTGGACCAATGAATAAGTGACAATGCTTATGCAAAGATGAGCTGGATAAAAATCTGCATAATAGCAACTGCAAGCTGAGATAGAACTGGTATCCATGGAGGATAACACAGACAAGATGTCCAAAGTCTTAAAGATGAATGCAATGTTTAATGATTACATATCACTGAATAACAAGCTATGGTGCTGGCACTCACTTATCAGTCAGATAATGATTAAGGAATAATGACTGCAACCACTAATCACAAGCTCAGCACTGTGGTATGAAAAGCAAAAAGTGAAGCTGTACAAGAAGGTGTTATAGGGTAGGAATCTGGAGAAAAAAAAATTTCTAGTATTCCAGAATGCTTTTAAGATAGCTGTTTGAGTAATATACAATTATGTATGGTTGAGGTGGAGTGACAGAAATCCCTAGAGTTTACACATCAGGCAATGAGGGACCTGGAAGCAATGTAGACCCATTGGTTTAAGATAGAAAACTATTAAAGGAAAAAGCTTTGTCATCTCTATAACAGACAGGAGAGAAAACAGATTTTCCTAAATGATTACCCAGTGCTGTGAAGAAAGAGAAATACCCAGTTTGATACCATCACCCAGGTCCTAAAGGAGTAAGAAACTGTAGTACAAGGTTATCTGTCTGCTGTATTTTATTATTTTTTTTCTTAACAATTCAAAGACTTTTGTTGATGGAGAGGTAATATTGAGAGATGTACCACAGTTCAGAACTTCAGTGTGTCCAGTGCCCACTATTTTGTCAGTGAACCACTAATGAGCGAAGTCCACTCATGGGAAGTATTAAATAAGGCAAATCTTATAAAGTAAGCATAGAACCTTAAACATTATTTAAAAAATTAAAAAAATGCTGCAGAAGCAGTATGATGCTATGTTGGCAGGGAAGTCTCATCAAATTATTTTCAAGTAGATCATCAATTTAGTATGCAGAAAGAACCAGAATATCAGGAATTGTAAAAGAATGTTTTCTGAGTTGCTTCTGCTAGGAGTACATGTTTATATATGGTGCAACAGTGTCCATTGATGTATATTATGAACTTAGTCGCTGGGAGAAACACACATATTGAGTGAGGGTTGAGCTAAGTGGTTGAGAAGGCACTTAATTTAAGAAGCTAAAGACATTTTCTTGACTTTAAGGAAGAGAAATTTCATTTAGACAGTCCTAATAGGAGGATTGAATAGAGTAGCTAGTAATAACTGTCATTTAACTGCCCAGTAATATACCAGTTTTTTTTTTCTATTTAAGTTATGACTCCACTGATGTGAGACCAATAGTTTATGTAGTGTGTAGATTAGAAATATTTAAGCAATGACTCTGATTCAGAAAGGCTTGCCAGAAGGGGGAAATTTTAACATGTCCAATTTCCCTTCTGTTCAGCCTTTCCAGTTCTTAGGCAAACCTACCACTGTTGATGCTTCAGCATGGAGTGCATTCTTGCTGGCAAAGATTCATGCTAATGGGGTAGTCTGGAGGAGTGGCCATGTGCTGTCCCCTTGAAATAACAGCATCTCCTGATTCACACTGCCAAGTGCTGATCTGTGTGAATTTACCACTTCTGAAGAAAAGTGGAACACAGTCAAAGACAAAATTCACCCATTCACTCCTATGGAAGTAGTCATGGTATAGGTAAGGTCAGCGATGATGTGGGTGCTGGTGGTGTTAATGTGTGCGTGTGTGGAAGCATGAGCTCATATGCCTGCAGGGGCATAAATGAAGCTGTATATATGTGTGTGTGTGTGTGTGTGTGAATGAATGACTGTCTCCGTGTGATGGACCATGAGGAGCTTATTTGTTGAAGGGTGAATGTGTGTGTGTGTGTGTCTGTCTGTCTGTTTAGGGGAGAGTGTGGGTGTGTAAGAAGGTGCCTTTTCCAGTGCTATGAATGGGCCCCTAGGGAAAGCACCACAGCCATCCAGTCTAGCAGTACTGTAGAGACAGAGATTCAGAGACATGCTAATAACTGAAAATGAGGCCTTTGTCATTGTATTCACAGCTGACTCTGAATTGCATTTTCTCACCATAGGGGTAATTAACCTTCCTGCAGTAGACAGTTACCTTGAGTAGTGAACATTTTTCTCAGGCCTATGGATAATGTTTATTAAGTTAAAGAACCCATGATTATCAAGGCTAATATAATTTATGGATTTTTTGCTACTGACTTAAGAGTTTATAAATCTTATTGCACTTAAGTGCAGAATGCCTGGGTAAAGATGTGGAAAAGGATGGTTTGAGGGCAAGTTTCTAAACAATCAGCAGTTATGCAGTAAGTAACTGGAAATTGTGAAAGTTTTAAATGATGAAATAAATGGGGCAGATCTAGCTATCAAAACTGAGAGTGGGTTATTATGTGACCTGCTCTTGAAGGGAAAGCTTTGTGTTGATAACGACTTAACATTATGTGTGTGTGTGTGTGTGTGTGTGTGTGTGTGTGTGTGTGTGTGTGTGTATGTGCATGCATGCATGGGTGTGCGCGTATCAGTCTTGTGAAGGGGATGCCTCTTTAAAGCAGATACTATTGCCTTAGAAGTTTACATGTTTAATTTGTATGTAGTTATTTTCTGTTCTTTTTATTTATTAATGATTGGAATTTGGTTCTAAAGGAAGAGAGAAGTCAGGCAGGTGCAACTTATTAACACAAGAAAGATGCAGCTGGGACAGACTGGATGCTTTTCTGTAGTGCAGCAGTAGGGTGACCTCTGTGGTTGTAAGATGGAAACCTGTTTTGACAAACAATGGGAAGTTGGACATATTTTTCTGGACTGTTAGTGTAATTAACCCCATGTAAAGAGGAAGGATTTTGGCTTGCATACTTAAAGCAAGGCTAATGTTTGATTAAGAAGAACATGACACATTTATTAAAACGGCAATTGGTGAAAAACATCAGGCCTGTTATTCAGAAGCAAAATGTAGAACAGTGATTGATTATATTTTGATTATATTTGTACTACAGGGGTATCAAGAGATAGTACATGAAGAATTTAATGACAAGGAAGTCAGCTAAATGGCACTGAAATGGCATTACTCAGGATGGAAAGTTGAAATGATTTATGTCAGTGTCTCTTGAACATATAAGATTGAGTTGAGAAGAATGTTGGGCAGTATTATCGTGTTCCATCAAGGAATAACTAATTGTACATGATGCAGTCCATTCTTTTCAGTTCTAGGACTGGAATATTGTAGGTAGCAGTTCAGCATCATTAAACTCTTCCAGGCTCAAAACAGTTCTCCTAACTCCCACAATGCTCTACACCTCCTCATTTCTCCATATCTCAGTGCGACTGCCAGCAAGCAGTAAGAAGTACTTGAGGTACTCCCAGGCTCATTATTTACAAATTTGCTAGTTTTTCCAGCAGGTTTTTTGAGTTACTGCAAATTTTCAAATAGAGTCAGATAATATCTTTTCATTGTATTTGTTGTTTCAGGCAGTGTTAGAGTTGGAGCACATTCTTTGCTACCTCTTTCTTCCCATTGAGTTGGTTTCTTATCTTTGACATTTTGTAGAACATGAAGTATGGTTAAGTGACCCACTGAGTTCATTAGATTGTTGTAGTAGTTTGATGTTTTTTTAAAGCATGGCATGTATACAGGTAGAGTATTTAGAAACAAATTGTAAGATATGTGACCATTTCAGTTGTAAAATATTGCAGGAAAGGAAAAACAAAAATGATTTTATAGGTTTGTTGCCTAGTGACTCTTCTAGTGTCTGTTACTGCAAGAAAAAGAAAAGGAAGGATGAGATACTGATTCATTCAGGAACACAAAGAAGCTTCTACCCAAGCTGCTGAAGCATGATGAGTAGGTATTTCTCTGTTATTAAAAATGTCAGTCATATTCATTACATTTGGTTGAGTTAGGAGTGATGGTGTTTGAGGATCCTCTCATAGAAAGATGAGAAGTACTTTTTTTTTCTTCTGTGAAGAAGCTAGTCAACTACTTTGAATCCAGATCATCCTCAGCTATGTCTGTGCTTTCCTTCAGGCCTCTCTGCAGTCAAACCTCACAGGTGGACTGGGACTGGATGATGAGGGTATTGGTCAAAACTCAAATTGAGTTGATCCTCCTCTCTTCCTCTTTTGTTTTCTGAGAAGGATCCCCATCTTCTTCTGTGTTTCCTTTCCTGGGTCTATTCTTGGGAGCAAGAATTTCTGAGTGGATGGATTTACAATTGACTTCAGCTTTCACTGCAAGTCTTTGTCTTCAACAGCAACTTAGCTGTCAACTTTGATGACCTTGGTGCCATATTTATCAGTGCTGTGTGTCTCTATTGGCCAGAAATTTAGCATTGGTGAATCAGCAATGGACTCAGATACAATGCCATCGGGCAGCTGTTGGTGTCAACAACTTCAGTATTTAGTTTTTTAGTACAGAAGGCTGTCAAACCTGAATGTCTCAAGTCAGAGATGATACCTTCAGTACATGGTCTGTCTCAACCGCATGTATTTTCCATGCCTGGATCCCAAGCATTGGTAAAGAGTTCACAAATGCTGCATAAGCAATAACCTGGGAAGGTTGAAATACCTATGGTGATTCTGAATGCTTTATTCTCTGAAACATTGACCCCATTATCTTTGTCAGAGGAACGGGACAGAAAGCAACCACAAACGGGACAGAAAGCAACCACATAGGTTGTGTCTTATTCTGATTCTTCCTCCTTAGAGCTGGATGTATCATGTATGAGTGTCACCAGAGTGTACACATGCAAAAAAAAAAGTATTTGGGCTCCCCTATGGAATCCCTCACCCCTGATACCAGTCTAGGAAGGAAGCCTTCCTCAGCACTTTCCCAACAATCCCAAGCTGAGGTTTTAGAGTAAGTCATAGGGTTTCACTGGTCATGAAAAGAGCTTGAGAATAACTGCATGTGGTAGCACCTCTTCCCCCATAGGCTAGACAGGATCCTCTAGTCCCCAAAGAACTGTGAATTCTAACTCTTGCACCTTACCATACTGTAATGGTTACAGTGCTGACATGAGATGCCTCAAACAAGAGCTCAGCAGTCAGCTTCCCTTTAAGCTTGGGTGCTAGACCTGTTTGGCAAGCATGTGTAAACATCAAGTGCTTTCTGTAAGAACTGTCACCTAGGTAATACACAAACATGATTTCTGTGTAACGGGGCAAAAAGGACCTCTTCTGAAGAGTTGCCACATAGCAACTTATGGTGCAAATTATACTCCCAGGTGATAGTCTTAGCAAATATTAACAATCTCTCCATGTGGCTGCTACATCGCACAGTATACGGAACGATCCATGTGGTTGGCTCAAGCACTGGCATTTGTCATTATGCTTGGCGCAGGCACTTTAATTTCTTCTTTTGGCTTTTCCTGGTTAGGGGTTGCCACAGCGGATCAGCCGTCCGCTCATGATTGGCAGTAGCAAAAGCAACACTGACTCCCTTTGAACTAGCAGCTAAGGCAGGCCTTAAATTCTTATCACTAGCAGCTAAGGCAGGCCTTAAATTCTTATCTTGAAAGACTCTAGTAGCAGTTGCATCAGCCAGATGGGTTTTGAAATGCTAACAACTTTGATAAGTTCTTTTCTTCCACCCCCCCTTGCAGCTATTATTTTTCATAAATATTTTATATGTTTGCATACTAACCTTAATGTAATGCTTAAAGTAGCAGTGGAGATTAACCTTAACTATTCTGGTAGCCTTCCAGTGTTTTTCCTGCAATACTCCAACAGAGGGAGACAGCTGACTTTTGTGTATACCAGTAATTAATGCTGTATCTCAACAGAACTAAAAATGCTAGAAAGGATGATCATTTTTTGTCTTTTTTGCTGTAGGCAAAAACAGGTTAGAAGGTATCCAAAGTTTCTTTATCCTAGTGGCTTTCAAACTGTATCACTGCCTGTTCCAAAGACTACAATAAAACCTTATCAAATATACGAAAAGCATATTCTGCAGTTGCCATTCATAGACCCCCCCCCCAATAAATTATTCTGTTTATATCGTTGTGGCTGCTACACTGGATTCTCTGATCACTTTCATAAAAACATTATAAGCTAAATGAGATCTCACAGTCAAGGTCAAGCATGAAGGCTGCAATGGTTTATGGTATTCTGCCAAGATGTCACCCAAGAGGAGAGGCTGAAGATTATGTTCTACTGCTGAAATGAACAGAATGGGTCATGTAAGATACAAAGGTATTTACTTGCAATACATTAGATCTTCATGTGCCATATTCTTTTACTGCAACATTTCTTCCCACCACCCCTGAACTTTGAGTTTTCCTATGTGGAAGGATCTGGTGGAATCCCCCTGAGGTCTGTAGGACTGTACATATTTTATTCTTATGCAAGTAAAAGGGAAAACTCAATCTGAAGAGCAGTTGTTGTATGGAGAATTATAGTAGCTAGGTGAGGAACTTTTTGGGTAAGAGAGAGTCTTAAAACTAAGAAAGTCTCTGCTGGCTATGGCATACTACCCCTACTGTTGAAAGCAGTGGCTGTTGATCATGAAGCTCTAATGTTATAGTAAGCACATAATTTCAGTGTGAAGGAGATGCAAAACTTGGGACCCACTAAGTTAGCTGTAATATAAACCAGGTCAAAGACCCAGTGACACAACTGAGAATCAACAGACTTTTTTTTAATTGATCTATACTGCCCATGCTTCTCATATCAAGTAGTAACATGTTCCAGAGCCTTGCTGCCCTAATATGAAAATGAAAGTCTAAAATGGCAAACCTGCACCAAGGTATACAAACAAAACAATGGTCATTTCTTTTTCTAAGGTTTTGATACAAAAAAAATCTTAAAACAGTGGCTAATTCTTAATTCCTCAAACATTTGTAAATCACCATGCAGTAATCTATAACCAAAAGAAAACAATGAAAGCTATTTAAGTCTCTCCTTACATGGGAGATGCTATATCCTAGTACTCTACCTTATATAAGTGCATTGTGTATGCTCCAGTTTCATGATCTAAGAAGAAATTAACTTGCAGAAAGAGTCACAGTATTCCAAGATTATGTGCAAACAGCTGATGATACCAAACATTTCATACCATCTGCAAATTTGCTAAGACATGCATTACTTTTGTTCGGAAGCTCTAACATGAAGGGATCAAAATGCAGAGGCCTCAGGACAGACCCCTGAGGAACCCTGGCCCTAACAAGCCTTAGAGTCAGAATAAGACTCCTAAATTTTGACTGTATGATTTACTCTCTATCCAGTTTGACACCCATTTTCTGAATCAGGAATTGATGTTGAATTGTTCTGAAGTATGTAATTCCCACATGAGTTACAGAATTGAAGATCTTGATAAAACCACGATAGGGAATGACAAGTGAAAGGCCCTCATAACAAAGCTACTTTAGCAATATAGAAAAAGCTTAACAAGTTGGTGATGCATGAATGGCCATATCTAAAGCCATGCTGATAAATGTTGACACCTCTCCGAGATCCAGATTAATCAAATGGCAGAGAGAATACTCAAAGTATTTACATAATAAACAAGTGAGCTTAATAGGACTAAAATTATCCTCTATCCACAGTTAAACCAGATTTGCCTTTAAGGATTGAGATAACAGAAACCTCATTCTAAGCAGTAGAATCATGCCACTCATCTAGTGAATTTTGAAATAGCTCAACTAAACATGGAAGCAAGGCTTAAGCAATAAAACCTAACAAAAAATTGCCCAGTCCAGCTGCTGCATTTGGTTTAATCAATTTAAAATTCTGCAGATATCAAATGTAATATTAGGATGTATACTACAGATTACATTGTCCATCTGACTGGGCAAGGACCTTACTGAGGTCCCTGCTAAAGAAGCCCTTAATAAATATGCTTGTCAAACTTCCAGGTTCTGCAATGCATCTAAAGCCCACCATAAGACAGATATTAAGACAATGAATCCATACCAAAATGCCTAAAAAACATAAAAAAATGTTTTGTTATTGGTCCTTAAATTGTTAGCCAAATTTAACTCCAAAGAAAATCTGACATGTTTGATCCTAGCCTTACTTATCCTGGGAGATTGGAAATAAGTTACAAAAGGTTTGTATGTAAATGAAGATTCTAGAGTAATTGAGATATCAAAGATAATGAAATTTCTTAGTGCTTACATGTTTAGATCTGCCAGATGTTGCTAAGGTGTGTGGAGGCCAGTGAGCTTTAAAGAAATTGTATTCACCATGACACCAGACATGGTCAAAATTAAACTAAGCATATACCCAGGAACATGCTGGAAATGTACAGTGCTATAAGTTTCAACTATTGCTAAGTTCAGATCATGCTACATAATAGTGTTTCATTTATAAAATGGTTATCCTACAGTGAGAAAATACTAACTATTCCTTGTGAATTACCTTAGCTTAACATGTTTTGAAAAATGATGTAAAGATGTGCTGGGAGAGGAGTTAAGTATATTTAGAGAAAAGTGTACTACATTAGTACTTTTGGGGATAATTGAAAAAAAAGATTTTAGTGATATAGTGTGATAGTAAACAGCAAGTGCGAGAGAGAAAAGCAAAGCTATACTGACGGTAGTAGAAAGATTTAAAAAAAAAAAATAGCTGCAGAGTTATAGAAAAAAACATGTGTACACTATTTACATTTCCCCCTGCCCCACCATAAAAGCTAAGGTTTCAGAAATTCTAGCATACCAGGAGTAATTGAACTGCAGCTTAGAGTCATTGGACTAAATGAACTGTGATTTGCTACAGGTTCTCAAGTTTCAGATCCCCATTATTTGCTTAATTTGATTGGATCCTTCTCTACATAGTCTGCTATAACCTTAACAGAGCTGCACTCACTGCTTGCCTTTTATTCAAGACTCTGATATACTTGGAATGCCCTGAACCTTGAGGCATGAGATTTTCATCAAAAATAGAAGACAAAAAGCTGCACTGAGTTGTATGCAGTGCACTTCTGCCTTTGGATTCGCTCTGTAGTGGGTTATCTGAGCAAGAGGTTTTTCCCCTATAAGGGACCAGCAAGGTCTATACAATCTTAGAAATCCAGGTTTGAGGGTGGGATAACCAGTGCCAAGTACAAATAAACACACCTTGAGCTACTATACAGTCATGACTAAATAACTCGGCATTTCTTCACCCCTTAGTAGTAAGTCCATCCAAACATTTTCCTAAACAACCTGAACTCTAAGCAGCTATGGTCACCTCTGCTCTGAGTCATTCTTGTCAAAACTATGGATCAGCACTTCACCACAACTTCAGTAGCCAGCCTGATTGAGATAAGAATCTTGTGACAATGTAAAAAATTGTTTATTGCTGTCTGACAATCATCTGTTATTCAGACAGCATAACAGTATATGTGAGAGTTTTATAATGTCCTTGGGGGCAAAAATCTCATACACAGTAAACTCAGACACCAAAACTGTCAGTGGTACACTACACACTGTGCCTCATTACGGCCATCGCAATATACATAATCCATCATACACTGAAGTCTAAAGATTAACTTGCCTTAATCTCAAAAGACCACCAAAATGCAACATGGGCATAAAATGCAGTCAATAAGTTAAGCTTACCACCTCACATAGTGCAAGGAGTCTGAAAGTCATAGATGCTGAGCCTATACAATAGACATCTGCCCAACCAAACATTCTTCTTCTAGGTGACTCCATTGTAAGATATACAGGTGCATCTCTTACCAGACTGTGCAAGGAAACAGTGGCAGTTAGTTGCCTATCTGGTGCCAGGATCCATTAGACTAGCTCCTGTGCAGGAGGGAAAAAAAGGTGGAGGTGTCGCAATAGTCATACAGAAGAGATTCACATCAGATCTGGTAAAGCAGCATGATGAACTTCTTCATGTCTAACCATTATAAAGGTCCTGCACCATATATTCTCTCAATATAGAACTACATATATAACACAGGAGAGACACTCATCTATCTACAGGAACTGGAATCACTCACTATTAAACCTAATACAATTTTCCTAGGTGACCCAAACTATCCAACTGTAAACGAGGAAATCTACACCGCCACTAATGAACAAGCACAAAAATTCCTAGAATTTGTCAATAATCAGTGTACCCACAAAAGGAACATTTTGGATCTTGTCCTTATCAATGACATCTTATACCACCCCTTGTGTATCTTCACTTTTTAGATCTGGCCATAAAGCCATCTCCTTCAGAATAAAAATTGAAACCAGAGACCCCTTGCACCCACTCCTTTAGGAATCTGTGTAAGTCAAACTACCTACTCCGAAGTAATAAATTGGCAAATCTCAAATCCCCACCAAACCCGTATAGTGAACTTGTATTGTTGCGCTTGTTTTTCACTGTTTAAGTAATTACTGTTGTATTTTGCATTTTTCAGAGGACTTGAGATGTATTTTTGCAGCAAAATACCTTTTTTCCTTTACTGTTTGAAACTATTTTGTCTTGTAATTCCTTTATAGAGGGGGATTTAAATAGGGAATAAGTTGTTTTTGGTATCCTTTTACATTAAGAGGACTAAAATCAATCATCTTGTGGCAGAAGGTGCTTGCCTGGTCTGTCTGAGCTGGGAGGTACTCCAGAGGAGCTCAAAATGTAGTCATTCTACACTTGTCTATATGAACTGGAATCACTCACTATTAAACCCAATACAATTTTCCTAGGTGGCCCAAACTATCCAACTGCAAACAAGAAAACCTACACCACCACTCAGGGCTCAAGAGTTAGATTTCACTTTCATTTCTGCTGCTATAAATTAGTTGCATGGGCGCTGTGTTACACACTCCATACAGATGTTGGTGGTGCCCTGTACAGATGCAATGCCTAGACAGTTAAGTTTACCAACAAAACTAGTACCTGTAATTTTAGTGAAGCATTGCACAGAGTTAAACTCAGAGCAGTGAGCTTGAGTCAAATAGCACTAATACTGCATCATAGCACTATCTAATACTATATCCTAGCACTATCCAGCTCTAGTCCATAACCGTAGAGACCACCCTAAGAGGCTTCTCTAAAATCTAGTCCTCAAACCCTAATAGCTCACCCTAATACATGTTTGGACAATACAGATATGCAGTTTCCAAATGCCTCTATAGCCATCTTGCTAGACATGAACATCCATAGACAATGTAGTAATTGTCTCATGTTCCCAAACAAACTTTAATTCTTAAAGAAACTAACACAGAATGCAAGAAATGTACATACATGACTTCCTTGGAGGCAAAACTCTCACTTACAAACAAGGTTGTCAAGAATACAAACTACATCCACCACACACATACCCCATCTTATGCTGAGGCATTTAAAAGCAATCTCCCTAAACCTCAAAGATGACCTAAAGCTGCAAACAGCAATTTGTATCCCCAGCAATATCTAAAATACACACCAAAAGCAACACCAATCTAAGCTACACCCAGTGGTACCAAATAACAAAGCCCATATGGCAAACAAATTACCCAGGACTCTTATGACAGGACATTTCATTGTATGACATACAGATGCCCCACTCATCAGACTGGGCAATAAGAAGATTACAGTCAGTTGCTTATACAGAGCCAGGATCCACCAAGTTACACATGCACTAAAGTCTTTGCACCACAGGTGCCAGTATGATTCAGTTATAGTCTATGTGGGCATAAATGACGTGAGACATACCTGCCTGGACTATATGAAGAGAGACATTAAGGACCTCTATGAACATGTGTCTCAGACTGGTATGTGCCTTGCACTGAGTGGCATTCTGTCTTCACCAAAGATGACACCACTGCATGAACAAAAAATGATTGATTTTAACAATCTGTTTAGTTTCTGGTGTTAGTCCAGGGGGAAACAATATCTGTCTGCCTGGGTGGACACAGTCAACAGACTACATTGTTTGCCAAAGACAGCCTGCACCTGTCCCCCTGAGCTTCTGGATTTTGGTTAAAACTTTATCCACTCCCTTAGAGTTTTTTTTAGGCAATGTCAAAATGATAAATCTACCAACATAGCAAGTAAAACCCAAAGGAATCTAAAGATGTTACTGCTCAATACTAGGATCTTTAATAAGAAACTTAACACCCTAGAAGCTGTTCTCACTCTAACAAATATAAACATCTGTGCCCTCAGTGAGACTTGGTTTAAATCTGTATAACGTACTCCAGCAGTGTAAGGCTACAGTGCCTCCCACACATTTAGACCATCAGCTGTGACAAGAGCTCACTAGTCAAACTAAACAGGAAACTTAGAGAACTAATTGTGAGGTTAAAGAAAGCCTATCAGGTTAAAGACAACCAAAAGGTCTTCTATAGCTATGCCCAAAACCTCAAAGGTAACACGCAACAGTGTGCAGAACTATTAGCAAATGGTACCACCTTCAGTGAACAGAATGACATGGTGAATCTTTTGGCTGACAAATTCAGCTAAAAGTGCATATTAAAACTTGAAAAGAGGCCACAGCTCTGTCTCTTGTGAGTCAGGCAGAAATTAGAACAGGTCAATTAAAGACTCACACATAAGATAAAAGAGGTCAGTTAAGGTTAATAATCTGTGGACTGAGGGAGTGGAGCTAGGAACTAAACCTTCTATTTAAGGGATAAAATAAAAAAATTCAGAGCTTTACTAGAAAGGCTCACCCAGACTCTTCTACACTTTGCTGTGAGGGAAGGTTTAGTTTGATTTTTATTTGTTGTATTTTCTATTACTTTATTGCCTTTTTCTACTTTGAATACTGTAATTTGTTTTCTTTACCTTGTGCTTTACTTGTATTCTGCTTTTAACCACATGTTAAAACTTGAAAAGAGACCACAGCTCTGTCTCTTGTGAGTCAGGCAGAAATTAGAACAGGTCAATTAAAGACTCACCCATAGGGTAGAAGAGGTCAGTTAAGGTTAATCATCTGTGAACTCAGGTTGGAGCTAGGAACTAAACCTTCTATTTAAGGGGTGAAATAAAACATTCCAGAGCTTAACTAGAAAGGATCACCCAGACTCTGCTACACTTTGCTATGAAGGAAAGGTTAGTTTGCTTTTTATTTGTTGTATGTTGTATTACTTTATTGCCTTTTTCTATTTTGAATACTGTGATTTGTTTTCTTTACCTTGTGTTTGACTTGTATTCTACTTTTAACCACATATTAAAACTTGAAAAGAGACCACAGCTCTGTCTCTTGTGAGTCAGGCAGAAATTAGAACAGGTCAATTAAGGACTCACACATAAGATAGAAGAGGTCAATTAAGGTTAATCATCTGTGAACTGAGGGGGTGGAGCTAGGAACTAAACCTTCTATTTAAGGGGTAAAATAAAACATTTCAGAGCTTTACTAGAAAGGCTTACCCAGACTCTGCTACACTTTGCTGTGAGGGAAAGGTTAGTTTGCTTTTTATTTGTTGTATTTTGTATTACTTTATTGCCTTTTACTATTTTGAATACTGTTATTTGTTTTCTTTACCTTGTGTTTTACTTGTATTCTGCTTTTAACTGCATATTAAAAAGAGACCACAGCTCTGTCTCTTGTGAAATAATTTTCCCACCCTTCCACCCTGTTACTGTTGTGTTCTTAAACACCACTGTCTTTCTAGTTGCCTGCCCCTTATATTAATTTGACCATTTATCTCATTTCCTCTCTGCTTTTACTGGCTTGTGCGAGTAAGCACAACATTATCATTTTGTGAAATCACTCCCCTTCAACTATTTAAATTTATTGGCCATCCTACTGTATTCCATAGTACCAGAATACAAAAGTGACCACCCCGTTTCAATCTATCTTGCTGTTTTAAAAATAGTGATTCTCCACTAAAACTTAACTTTTTAGACAGGTAACACTTAAGTTACCTACTTTCACATCTAATTCCTGTAGTGCATGCTGCAGTGTTTAGGATAAACCATTTTTTTCATCTTGTCTTTAAGCATCTATTGCAAGACCACCAGTTATTGGAGAGCCCACATTCTGCCTTTCAGTAGTCATCGTGGGATTAGCACTTCTGTTTTCTCCTGGTAAGAGAAGGAGTGCAGTTACATTATTTCCTGGAGACTGCTGATCACCAGAAAGCATAGTAACTGCTTTATAGGTGACAGCTTGGAATCTGTGCTTATATTCTGATCCTGGTGGGAGTAGGAGCAGAGTGCATTGATTCCTGATGCTTTCTAGTTGGAGTCCCTGTGACTAGCACTTGCTCTGAAACCTGCTGGGAAGCACTAGGAAGCCTTAAACTAATACAAGCACTCAACTCTCCTTGTTAATAAGGAGAAATTAATTGTAGGCACTAAACAGCCTATAACTGCAAAGTACATTGCCAAGATAAGGGAAAACAGCTCTTGTACTTTACAAAAAAAAAAAGCACCCAACTAGGCATGTCCAAGGGTCAGCATCTGGTGATTTCTCCTGTCCATCTGGTCAATCTGGGCATATGGGGCAATGCAGCAATAGCCTCATGTACACAGACAACCCTCTCCTCCTACCACCCAACACTACAACCTGCGAGAGATGCACTTACATATATATAAATAAACTGAAAGCTTGTGTGATTTATAACAACACAAAATAAAAAACAGTGGAATGTACTCCTTTTTTGAAAGGTGAAACTGCACACCCCTTACTTAAACTTTCTGCAGTCAAACTGCTTGTGGACAAATGGAAAAGGTAAGGTACAGTGAATCACTGCTGGCAGACAAATGGCAACTGCACCAGCAGTGATTTGTGTGTAAGTAAATCTGATTACCATTTTGACAACTGGCTGGATACAGCACTGTGGAAAAATGTACAAAGATGTTTAACAGACAATTAGAAATGCATTGAACTAGATCAGTCTAGAAAATGAGACTTCAAACACATGTCCCTGGAGGAATGGTTCCAGCCCAGAAGTTAGTAGTTTATAGGCCATTTTGGGCTAATTTCTCTTTCATTTCCCTGCTGTACAAACCGTGTTTGCATGGTTGTGCACATCCGGGCAGAGTCAGTTAGCTAGGGCTAAATTTATCCGGGCTCCACCAAGTCTCCTCTTCAGTTTTTCCCTTGAAAGTAGTCTAACACTCAACCTAAGCACTTAAAAGGCATCCTACAGTCCAGCACTTGCTCACACCTAATAGCAAGCACTAATATACCCCGACACTTGATTGCTCAGCAGGGCAAGGCTCATTATTGACCCCTCACCAACCAAGTGACTAAGTAGCTCACCCTACTATTCAGGCATGACCAAAGGGGAATTTCAGGTATACTCTCCAGTCCAGCTGGTGAACCTGGGTATCCTGAGGCAATGTTACAACTGCCTCATGTACACAGACAACCCTCTCCTCCTACCACAAAACATTACCTTATGTGAGAGATGCAATTATATAGCTAAATTGGAGGCTAAGCTCTCTCCACCCAAGACTTGAACAGGCAGTCATGAGGAGAAGGTTAACACTTGCACCACACCTCCAGCCTCACACAGACATACTAAACAAGCACTGGCAAAAAATACACAAAATCATACTCGGAGGCTCTAAATAAAAACCTGCAAAAGCATCACAGACCTCCAAAGCAGACACCCAAAAAACCTGCACCTCCCGTCACAAACCAGACAACACATAAAACACAAAATCAGTGTGCCACACAATCACAGCCCTTAAGGCAAAATAACATACCTAACACACTAGTAATAGGAGACTATATAGTCAGGCACACTGACGTCCCACTCACTAGGCTGGACAAGGAGAAGGTTACTGTTAGCTGCCTGTCGGGAGCCAGAATCCGCCACATAACACAAGCACTTAGGTTACTCCAGAACAAATAAAAATATGACTGTCATTGTTCATGTTGATGTGAATGACCTGAGATGTACCTCCCTGGACCACATGAAAAGAGACATGGAAGAGCTCTCTGATCATGTAGCCCAGGCGGGTATGACCCTGAGTAGCATCCTGCCCTCACCAAGAATGATACCGCAGCATAAAGAAAAAATTATCAATTTCAACAATTGGCTAAGCTTCTGGTGTCATTCAAAGGGGATACAGTGTCTGTCAGCCTGGGACAACATGCTCGACAAGCCTTGTTGCTTCGTAAGAGATGGCTTGCACCTGTCACCCCTAGGCTTTCGAATACTGGCCAAGGCTCTTGTTGTCCCCATAGTGCCTTTTTTAGGCAAGGCTCAAACATCAATCCTACCTCCATAAACAGCACAAATTAAAAAAAGAGGATTATGCTACTCAACGCCAGGAGTTTAAATCTCAAAATGCACATGCTCGAAGCACTCCTCAGTATGGAGAACGTCAACATCTGTGCAGTAACTGAAACCTTGTTCAAGGCTCCACAGAGCATCCCAGCACTACTGGGCTACAACTCATACCACACATTTTGGGCACAGAACATGGACCGAAACACAAAAGGAGGGGATGTATCCATATTCATCAAGGATACCTACACCTCCAGGTTAGTGGCTCAGCATGATACCTCTGAGATCATCCATGTGCAACTAACATCAGGCAAATCTGCAATGCAAATTGTGGCCTGCTACAGATCACCCTCCATGACCCAGGACCACCACTCCACCTTTCTGGAGACACTAGAAAACATGAAGGTCCTACCAAACACCCTGATATTGGGCAATTTTAATTACCCTGCTGTTAACTGGGAAAACTACTCAAGTACAAACTCCAAGGTCCAGTGCTTCCTGGAATTTATCAACTCAAATGCCCTGGATCAGCTGGTAAGTAGAAGTCGTTATCACATTGCTATACACACTGAGCAGAGTGGAGGAGGGGTGTTGACTACAACTCAGAGCTGAGATATATAAGTATCCTGTTTTTATGGATTATTTATACTGATTATTGTTTCTAGCAATTTATATATAGCACTTTTTATTGCCTGCTGCAGAGTTTTTAGTGTATTTTATTGCTATTAACTAATCTGCATGGGTAACTGATTTGTTTGCAGTTAAAAGCATTCTGTAGTCTCTTTGCTCCTTTATCTGTTTAAAAACTTTCATTTTGTGGCTTTCTGTAGTGTTTACTGTCTGTAGGCTAATAGCCTTAGTATTGGTCCTCACCCTCCCGCCCTGTTCATGTCTTGTTGTTATACTTAGTGGCTTTGCAGTTGCCCACCCCTACTGTAAATCTAATCTGGGACACTTCTCCCAGTCTAGTGTCATTAGCTCATTCTACCTAATACAGAGAGAACATCTGAGAAGTCCTTCTGTTTCTCCTTTCTCCCTTTCAAAAAAAAAAATTTGCCTGAATCTCCTTGTGTTCTGACTGTGCTTCTCAAACACTTTGGAAATATAGAGTATTTTTTATGCATTTATTATAAATGTAATTGCCTTAATATTGCTACAACTCAAGTGCTCTAGATTGCACTGCATCTGAATTGTTTGTGTGTTTTAGCTGCTTTTCTGTATATATAGACTTCTCTGTATATGTAGACTAGCTACTTATTCTGCTGTATTACTGCCTCTTAAATCGTTTTTCAGTTGTGCACTTGCCTTGCTTTATTTAAAAAGTTTTAAGTTGCTAATTTTGTAGAGTTTTAATTGCATTTACTGTTTAAGACTACACACTCAAGTGTGTTAGCCTTTTCTGTGTTTATTTACTGTATTATTACATTGTTTAGCCTGTTTCAACAAAAAAACACTGTCTTGTTTTCTCGTTTCCCACCTTTCCTAGCCAGTCCATATCCCAGGCTTGGAAAATCCACAAAAGCACTGAACTCCAAATGGCAGCAGTACTTCCTAAAGCTTTATTCAGGCATAAAATGTCACGTAGACCATATAAAAGGTACTGACAAGTACTAGGAATTAAGACTGCAAACATACAGAACAAAACTGTAAAAATGAGTAAATATTAAGCGCTTTTCGTCCGGATCCTATCCGGACTTCTTCAGACAAAAAAATAGTGTTAAAGTGCGGTTTAAATAACTTCACCTTGTAAAATTGACCTATCAGATCACAATGTTCAAAGTTTTAAAATTTTAAAGTCATATTTATCTTTGCTCGTATGAGCGCAATTAAAACATAAAGCCTGTTTAGAGTTCAATAAACCAGGTTAAAATAATTAACGTTAGTCTGACCATATTATAAGTCAGTTCCTTCTAATAATGGAATACAGTACACATTGTCAATGATTAATAATTAATAAATAGATAGATTGGCAACCAATTATATAAATGAAACTGTTATGAATGGTGTCATCTTTTAAGTGAATGCATCTATATATTGAAGATGATGTAGTTAATAATGTACTCGGTTACTATGAACTTCATATCGTGCATTCAAAAGTCAATTATAAACCCTTAGCCTTAGTGCGTACAATGCTAATAGTAATCCACTGTTTACATATAGAATTCTAACTGACCTGTCTTCTTGCATACAAAACTTCTTTTGTGTTATGGAAATCCTTACGAACAACTATTCTATTGAAGCTGGGGTTTGTGGTAGTGTTTGTGTATAACAGATATGTTAGTAATAGTTAAGTAAACATGAAAGTTGACCATAAAGAATGAAAAGGAGAAATTTATTACCCATGTAAATAGTGCTGGACTTAATTTACAAGTGGAAAATTATATTGTTTAAAGATCCAGTTCTCACTGTTCTCCAATAGAAGGGTGTCCGTTAACATGTTTTATTTGTTTGTCTATATGTTATAAAACTTATGAAAACTCATAAAAAACTTATAAAAACTAGAGGGTAAACTATCCCTTTCATCTAAGTAAACTCTTGAGTTTCAATACACATGCTTTGGAACACATATCCCAGGCTTTGCTTGTCTCAGGACTTTATTTTCTGTGTTCAGAGCTATCCAGACCTTGCTGTAGTAGAGGGAAGTCCTACTGCTTACCAGTAGGAGTGGTGAGCACTGTACTGACTAGCTGACACTAGAGGAGGGGTTTCCAGCTTCTATCCCTTTCAACTTTCTGGCTTAAAAACATGTGTGTTTGCACATTTTTCACATCATGCAGCACTGCGAGGCCACAGTTAAACTATTCCAGGTGCCAGAAAGTCTACTCTTCAAATTTTCCATTAGAACTAGCTGGTTTCTCAAAAGTAGCACTAAAATCTGAACCCCTGTGACTAGCACTTGCTCTAGAACCTGCTGGAAAGCACTAGGAAGCCTGAAACTGATACAAGCACTCAACTCTCCTTGTCAATAAGGAGAAATTAATGGTAGGCACTAAACAGCCTATAATTGCAAAGTACCTTGCAATAGTAAGGGAAAACAGTTCTTAAACTTTACAAAAAAAGCACCTAAACAGGCATGTCAAAGGGTCAGCTGCCGGTGATTTCTCCTGTCCACCTGGTGAATCTGGGCATACTGGGGCAATGCGGCAACTGCCTCATGTATACAGACAATCCTCTCCTCCTACCACCCAACACTACAACCTGCGAGAGATGCACTTACATAGCCAAACTGGAAGCAAAGCTCTCTCCGGCCAAGATTGTGCTAGACAGCCAAGAGGAGAAGGTTAACACCTGCACTACACCTCTAGCAACTCATAGCCCTTCAAAACCCACACCATCAACACCCACACATAGCAACACTAAACCCACATATGCGGAGGCCCTTAACATTAACCTGCCCAAGCAACAAGGACCTCCGAAGCTGAAATGCAAACAAACACCAGTCACAACCAAAGTGACACATAGCTCACAACAGAAACACTTTATAACCTCGAATTACTGAAATGTCAAATTTCAGTATCTCGAGACTATAAAGCCGAATGTTAAAAATAGCGAAAGGTCATAAACGCGAACTCGAATATATGTCGAATTTGCGGTTATGACCTTACACTGCGTAATGTCTGGGATTGTGTTTTGATGGTGCGCGGTGCCATGTGTGGATGTAGGTGTTATGTCAGGTAAGTGTTTTCTAAGGGTTTTGAGTGAGAGTTAGAGTGTGTGTGAGTGTGCTGATGTGTTTGATGTGTGTGTGAGGGGTCAGAGAATGTGCGTGTGTGAGTTGGCTTTTGTTTTGTGTTTGTGCGATCTCGGAGTTAGTATATATAAGTAGGGGGCACAGCCCCCCACATGGGGGGTGCAGGGGGGCTTGCCCCCTGCTTATGTGTGTATGAGTTATGTATGTGTGTAGTTGTGTTTGTTTATGTTGTGATGTGGGTGTTGTGGTGTATGTGTGGTATAGTGTGTGCGTTTTGTTCGGTGTTGTGAATTTCGCGTTTTTTGTGTCAGCGTTTTGTGGATTTGGTTTTATAGTCTCGAGATACTGAAATTCGATATTTCAGTATTTCAAGGTTATAAAGTGAATCCCTCACAACACCAGTGTGCCACCCAACAACAGCCCCTAAGGCAAGACAATGTACCCAACACTTTAGGCATAGGTGACTCTATAGTCAGGCACATTGATGTCCCACTCACCAGGCTGAACAAGGAGAAAATTACAGTAAGCTGCCTGTCGGGTGCCAGGATCTGCCACATAATGCATGCATCAAGTCACTCCACAACAAGTACAAATACAACTCTGTCATTGTCCATGCTAGAGTGAATGACTTGAGATGTACGTCCCTGGACTACAAGAAAAGAGACATGGAAGAGCTCTTGGATCATGTGGCCCAGGCAGGTATGACTCTAGCCCTGAGTAGCATCCTGCCTTTGCCCAGAATTATACCACAGTATAAGGACAAAATTATTGACTTCAATAATTGGCTAAGCTTCTGGTGTCATTCAAAGGGGATCCAGTATTTGTCTGCCTGGGAAGACTTGATCGACAAACCACAATGCTTTGCCAGAAATAGTCTGCACCTGTCACCCCTGGGATTCAGGTTACTGGCTAAAGCTCTTGCCACCCCTATAGTGCCTTTTTTAGGCAAGGTTCAAAGGATAAAACCACCACCATAACAGATACAAGCATGCAAAATCTGAAGGTAATGCTACTCAATGCTAGAAGTCTAAACCTCAAAATGCAATCTCTCGAGGCACTCCTAAAAATGGAGAACATCGGTATCTGTGCAGTAACTGAGACCTGGTTCAAGGCTCCAGAGAGCACCCCTGCAATACCAGGCTACAACTCTTACCACACATTTCGGCCACAAAACCAAGACTGAAACACTAAAGGTGGAGGAGTGTCCATATTCACCAAGGATATTCCCACCTCCAGGCTAATTGCCCAACACAATGCATCTGAAATTCTCCAGGTGCAACTAACACTAGGTAAGACTGCAATCCAAATTGTAGCTTGCTACAGATCCCCCACCATACCCCAAGATTCTCACTACACCTTTCTAAACATAATGGAAAATATTAAGATACAACCAAACACCCTTATACTGGGTGATTTCAACTACCCTGCTATTAACTGGGAAAACTACTCGGGTACCAACTCCTTTTCCCAACGGTTCTTGGAATTCATAAATTCCAATGTCCTGGATCAACTAATCCATTGTCCTACCAGGGGCTCCAATATCCTAGACCTGGTCATTACCAACATGGGAGATAGATGCTCCACACCAGTGGTCACCCCCTCATTGGTCAGGTCTGACCATAAGCAAATCACCCTTGACATCCACATCCAACCCCTACCCCCAGTAAGGAAACCTCCTTAAAAAACTTCTCCAAAGCCAACTTCATGCTACTGAAGTCAGAAGTGACAAACTTCACAACACCCATGCAGATGGGATCTGAAAGTTCGATTGCAGAATCCTACATTAAGGCACTGCACGAGCACATCCACTCGTGCATGAATCGTGCCATCCCAAATAGAACCAAGATGCTCTTCTCCAAAAAAAGAAAGCCAATCTGGTAGTCCCCTGTTATAAACAAACTATACAACAGAAGGAAGAAACTGTTGCAGAAAAGAGGAAAATCCCAGGATGCAAAAACTCCCTCACCAGCCTCAGTAAGAAGCTGAGATCCCTCATAAAATCCTCAAAAGCTAGTTAAGAAAATAAAATTGCCAAAGATTCCAAAGACAACCACAAGGCGTTCTATAGTTAGGTCAAGAATCTAAATGGCAATGCTCAGATCTGCTCTGAGCTACAACAGAATGGCATTAAATGTACTTATCCCAAGGATATTGCCAATATCCTGGCAGATTGATTTAGTGCCAACTTCACCCCCTTCTCACCCCCTAAAGGGCCCATCTCAATACCAAAAGAGTGCCAAATTCCAGTAATCACAACCATACAGGTAGAAACCGCACTCTCCAAAGCTAAGAAGATGACATCCCAGGCTGTGTACTACATGAACTACAAAATGAACTGGCACCTCACCTAAGTGTCATGTTTAATCATAGCCTCACCTCAGGCTTCGTGCCCACTGAGTGTGCACAGCTACAGTTATCCCACTCCACAAGGGGGGATCCGCCTTGGATCCCAGGAACTACAGTCCCATCAGTCTGACAAGCCTGATCTGCAAGGGCATGGAACGCATTATCATGGAACTTATAAACAAAGACATTGGCAACCTTCAAACACTGGACCCCACCCAGTTTGGATTTGTGAAGGGCCGATCTTGTCTCCTGAATCTGATTGACTTCTTTGAATCAGTCTCCAGAGCTGTGGACAAGGGTAAGGCAGTCCACACAGCCTATATGGACCTCGCCAAGGCCTTCGACACCATCCCCCACTCTGGAGTCATAGATAAACTTACTAAGCTGGGCATAAATCCCTACATCACTCGATGGGTTGCCAACTGGCTTACTGACAGAACCCAGACTGTAAAAGTAGCTGACTCCAAATCCAGCTCCAGACAAGTGACAAGTGGAGTAGCTCAGGGTTCAGTCCTGGGACCACTCTTGTTTGGCATCTACTTCTCTGAAGTACAGGCCAACACTAAGGGACTCTGGCTAACAAAGTTTGCAGATGACTGTAAACTGGGAGCCATTACTGAATCCCCAAATGATGTGGATATTCTACAAAAGGGCCTTACAGAAACAGATGCCTAGTACCAGAGCCATGGGCTCAAGCTTAATGCCAAGAAATGTGTAGTTATCCCCTTTGGAAAAAAACATGTACCCATGAATTACCACATAGGTGGCAGGACACTAAACATCGAAAGTGTGATGAGAGACTTAGGGGCACAGGTGGACAGTCTCACTTTCGATAACCACATCACCACAACAGTCAGGAAATCCTTCTACGTGGCACACCTCATCACTAAGGGCTTTTCATCCAGAAAAAAAGGAGGTCATTGTCCCACTGTACTAATCCCTCATTAGACTCATTATAGAGTATAATGCCCCATTTGGTATGTACCTCACAAGACATCTGCAACAGCTGGAAAGGCCACAGAAATACCTCACTAAAAGAATCACAGGCCTAAAGCAGATGCCATATGCTGACCGTCTAAAAAAACTCCAGCTATACTCTGTGGCATATCGTCTACTCAGAGGTGATCTCTGCTTAACATACAAGGCCATGTCAAACCCTGAGCTGTTGGACATGCTCCACTTAAAGAAATCCCAATACCTCAGAGCCACACGCTCCAGGGATCTAAACCTTGTCATCACAATGAACAAAACATGCTGGAGGGATAGGTTCCTGACCCAGAGACTCCCCATACTCTGGAATAGACTTCCCATACATGTCAAGCAGAGTGCCTCATTGGCCCTCTTCAAAAGGAACCTTGATGACTGGATGGGAGATAGGAAATTCACCCCGGGGGTCATGTCAGTCGCCCTGCTAGACAGGGGTCTGGAGAAGTAAATATTGTGGGAAGAAATATCCAGGGAATTGTTATGGCTAGGCTTGCATAGGCCCTAGGGCTGATAGCCTAGTACCAACCTATGAACTTATAAATTCCCCTACCAGAGGTGAAAACATATTGGACCTGGTCATCACCAACATGGGCAACAGGTGTTCCACACCGTAGGTCAACCCGTCACTGGTTAGATCAGACCATAAACTAATCACTCTGGATGTCCACACCACAACACCACCTCCAACCAAGGAAACCACAGTGAAAAACTTTTCTATAGCAAACTTCAGCTTACTTAAGACAGAGGTGGTAAGTTTCACAGCCCCCACACTAAAGGATAACAGTGTCCAAGATGCAGGAACCTTTAAAAATGCACTCTATGAGCACCTACAAGGATGCATGGATCGTGCTATCCCTAGCAAAACAAGACTCACTCCCCTAAGAAAAGGAAACTAGTCTGGTGGACCCCTGCTATAAACAGGCTATACAATAGAAGGAGGAAACTAGTTAAAAAAAAGGCAAATCCCGAGAAGGAAAGACATCCCTGATCGGTATCAGTAAGAAACTAAGGTCCCTCATAAAATCCTCCAAGGCTAACTTCGAAAGAAAAATAGCCAAGGATTCGAAAGATAACCACAAAGCCTTCTTTAGCTGTGTCAAGAATCTAAGTGGCAACTCGCAGATATGCTCTGAGCTAGTGCAAAATAGCACAAAATATACTGAACCCACTGATATTGCCAACATCCTGGCAGATAGATTCAGTGCAAACTTCACCCCCCTCTCACCCCCAAAAGGGCCCACAACAATACCGAAAAAGTGTAGTGTCCCAGAAATTGCAGACGCACAGGTGAAAACAGCCCTTTCAAAAGCCAAAAGCACAGCATCAATGGGGCCAGATGGTGTCCCAGGCTGCATCTTGCATGAACTACAAAACGAACTAACCCCCCACCTAAACACACTGTTCAACCTCAGCCTCTCCACAGGCTATGTGCCCATAGAATGGCGCACAGCAACGGTTATTCCACTCCACAAAGGAGGGGCCTCAACTGACCCTGGTAACTATCGCCCCATAAGCCTGACTAGCCTGGCCTGCAAGGCTATGGAGCGCATCATCATGGAACTCATTAACAAAGACATTGGGAACCTCCAAACACTTGACCTGACCCAGTTCAGCTTTGTTAAGGGCAGATCATGCCTACTAAACCTGGTTGAGTTCTTTGAGACAGTCACCAAGGCCATAGATGAGGGGAAGGTAGTTCACACAGCCTACCTTGACCTCGCCAAGGCTTTTGACACCATTCCCCACTCCAGAATTATAGAAAAACTCACCAACCTGAACATAAACCCCTATGTCATGAGATGGGTTGCCAACTGGCTTACAGACAGAACTCACATGGTAAGAATAGCGGGCTCCAGGTCCGACTCTAAACCAGTCACAAGCGGTATCCCACAAGGCTCGGTCCTGGGACCCCTACTGTTCGGCATATACTTCTCAGAAGTACAGGCAAACACAGGAGGACTATGGCTAACGAAGTTCACCGATGACCGCAAACTGGGAGCCATAATTGACTCTCCGGCTGACATGGACATTCTCCAAAAGGGCCTTACTGAGACGGACACCTGGTGTCAAAGTCATGGTCTCAAGCTAAATGCCAAAAAATTCATAGTCATCCCATTTAGGAAAAACAAAACACCCATGAATTGCCACATAGGTGGCAGTCCCCTTAATACAGAAGAGGTAATAAGAGATCTGGGGACCCAGGTAGATAGTAATTTCTCATTTGACAATCATATTGCCAAAGTAGTTAGGAAATCCTTCTATGTAGCCCATCTAATTACTAAAGGGTTCGCATCTAGAAATAAAGAGGTTATAGTGCCCCTCTACTCGTCACTTATCAGACTCATCATAGAGTACAATGTCCCATTTGGGATGTACCTCACAAGACACTTCCAACAGCTGGAAAGACCATAAAAGTACCTCACCAAGAGGATTACTGGCCTCAGGCATATGTCCTATGCAGCCTGACTGGAAAAACTCCAGCTGTACTCAGTCGCATATCGCTTACTCAGAGGTGATCTCTGTCTGACTTACAAAAGCCATGTCTAACCCAGAATTGATGGACATGCTCCACCTAAAGAAATCCAAGTCACTGTGAGCCACTCGCTCTAGTGAGCTAAACCTCACCACAACAATAAACAGAACATGCTGGGGGGATAGATTCCTGTCACAGAGACTCCCCATGCTTTGGAACAAAATTCCTAACTACATTAGGCAGAGCCCCTCACTAACACTCTTCAAGAGAAACCTTGACGAGTGGATGGGTAACAGAAAATACACCCCTGGGATCACTTCATTGGCTCTTTTTGACAGAGGCTCAGTTAATTAATCAATGGGGCGACAAAAGCTGACACACTCTGGCTAGGCTCATAAATGCCCTCGGGCAGATAGCCTAGTACCTACCTATGAACCTATATACTTGTTCAAGCCACTAGAAAGCTTCTTAAAGGTATACATACAAATGGAACCAATAATGTACTACTAATTGGTAGTGTGTTTCTGGTTTGTCTCAACAGAAGTCTCTGTGCAAGTGAACCAAGATGTTTATCATGGGGAACATTCTGAGAGTCAAGTGATTCAAGAAAACATCACTACTGTCTCATTTTGACTTCTCTAATAATTGTTTCACACTTTGAACTGCACATTCTGCCAAACCATTTGACTGAAGATACTCAGGGCTGCTTGTAACATGAGTAAAATCCCACTCATCAGCAAATTTCTTGAACTGCTGGCTTGTAAACTGTGTACCATTGTCATAAATAACTTTGTGCTGACTACCATGGATTGCAAAATGATGCTTCATCTTAGTAATGACAGTACTGGATGCTAGATTAGGAAGCAGGTCAATTTTGAACCAAATATGAATAAGAGTCTACCAAAACCAAGTAATGTTGACCATTCCACTCGAAAATGTCTGTAGCTACTGTCAACCAAGGTAGTTCAGGAATCTGGTTTAGCTGAAGTGGTTCTTTCTGTTGATGTGGCTTAGTACTATTACATACAGAACAATATGAAAGTACTCTCTCTGTATCCTGTGAGATGGAAAGCCAAAATACAAGTTCTCTCACCCTTCTCTTGGTAGAATCAGTTCCTAGGTGGCCATGATGCAAAGTAGTAATGTACTCTTGTTGCAAGGATTTTGGAACAATCACTTTTGGAAATTTCATGATAATATCATTGTCAAACATAATCTCATCTCTGTAAGGATCTGAAGCTGTGTGACTTCTAAGCTCATCAAGATGTGTGCAAGAAAAATTTCTCACTTCCATGACTTCAAAATCAAGTTTCTCATTTTCATGCTGTTCAGTGGTATTTCTAGATGATCTAGATAATGTATCAGCAAGCTGAAGAAGTTTGCCTTTCATGTAAATAAGATTGAAATTATACTTCTGCAATTTCCACATCAAGTGTTGCAGGAGCTGTTTCTCAAAATAGTGACTAGAGGTTGGTGGTCAGTTTCGATCTGGATAGGTTTACCATACATATAATCATGGAACTTCAAACATGCAAGCACAATTGCCAAGAGTTCTTTCTCTATCTGTGCATACTGCATCTCAGTTTGGGTTAGAGTTCTGGATGCATAGGCTACTGGTCTACCCTCTTGAAGAATGACTGTACCTAGACCAAACTTCGAAGCATCACAAGAAAGAATAACTGGTTTGTGAACATCATAGCATCTGAGAGTTGGTGGACTGGCAATTTTCTGTTTCAGGAAATCAAATGCTCTCTGGTGGTCTAACCATGACCAGGATACATCTTTATGTGTCAACTGTCTGAGCGGTACTGATAGTTGGCTCAAGCCTGGAATAAACTTGCCTAAATAGTTAACCATGCCAAGAAAATGTTGTACGGCCTGAACATTGTCTGGAGCTGGTATCTCAAAAATATCTGCTTGCTTGGAAGGATCTGGTCATAAGCCTGAACTGGTAAACGACCAACATAAGTAACTTTTCGTAGCCTGAATTTGCACTTCTAAGGACTCAGTTTGAGATTCACTTAACATGCTCTTTCTAGAACTTTCCTGAGGTTTCTGTCAAGCTCTGCTTCACCATTACCTCCTCCTAGAATATCATCTACTATAATAGCACATGGATACTCAGATAAAATTAGCTCCATTGCATACTGAAAGACTTCACTGGCAGAATGTTTCCCAAATGTCATTCTCAAAAATCTGTACCTGCCAAAAGAAGTACTGAAAGTGGTTAGCAATTAAGATTTTCGATCAAGCAAAATTTGCCAAAATGAACTCTCTGCATGTAAGACAGAAACAATAGAGGTGTTTGGCATAAGAGCTGCAACTTCTTTGACTATATGCATTGGATGATGAGGTCTTTTCAGTGCTTTGTTCAAATCTCATGGATCAGTACATATTCTGATATCATCTGAGCTTTTCTTATGAGCTATGACCATGGATGATACCCATTCAGTAGATTTGTCATCTGGACAAATCGCACCTTGTTGCACCATTTTGTCTAGCTCAGTTTGGACTCTGTTCTGCATAGGTACTGGAGCTTTCCAGGCTGGCCTGACAACAGGACTGACTTTAGGGTCTAACTTCATGGAGTACACAACTGGGAGTTTGCCTAGTTTGTCTTCGAAAGATCAGCATAAGTAGAAAAAAATAGATCGGGCAAACCTAGAACAGTGGTCTTTTAAACTAGCATGATGGTCTTCCTTATTATATGAAAGTAGTCCCATTTTTAAACTGTCTCTGAGGCCTAATAATGACTGTGCATGCCTTTTGGACACATAAAATTGCAAGTCATAGCTGTTCCCAGCAGAGGAACATGAAAGCAATACTAAACCTTCAGTTCAAATTTCTTCACCATCATAAGCAACAAGCTTTGCACACTTTGTCAAACCAAGCTTCTCACCAGCACGTACTCTAGCAAATGTTTCTGCAGACATAACATTGCACTTTGAACCTGTATCAACTTTGAGCTCTATGGGTTTGAAATTTATCTGAACAGTACAAAATACTTCATTCTTTGCCCATAAATCTACTGCATTACCTGTTTCATTAAGCACAGACACACCATCAACATAAAAAGTAGGGTGACAGCTGTCTACTTGATCAACTTGTCACTTGGAATGTTCTCTTTTAATAAAAGAATGAACCTCTTTTGATTTACAAAATCTTTGAAAATGATTCCACTTTTTACATCTGTAATATTGCTGACCAAAAGCTAAGCACTTTTCCCTTTATAACTCATGATTGCCACCACAATTACGACAGTTGACTATGAGACTAGGTGAGCATGTACCCTCACACTTATGCTTTTTTGCTGACTCACCCTTGTGTTTCACTGAGACTGTGTGCACTATGGAATTTGCTAGAAAACTATGGGGTTTCCCAGTGAGTGTTGCAGGGCTCACAATTGCTGCCATGTGCTTGGGCCTGTTTCTTTTAACCATGTGCTGCATACTATCAACATGAGCACTAGAAGATACTGGAAACATGCATTTTTTATTTGTAAGCATATTTGTGTGCTTTTCTGTAAGCTTATATATCTGACAAATCTCAAAGGCCTTATTCAAAGTTAAATTACTGTCACAAAGCAAAATCTTTCTCACAGCATCATCTTTTTAATACCACACATGTCCGTCTTTTATCATCTAATCCCTTAAATCACCAAATCTGCACGTTTTAGCTTTATTTCCCCAAGTCATTTATATATGCTGCAAAAGTTTCCCCAGGCTTTTAATCCCTTGTGTAAAATAAATGATTTCCATTGCAATATTCATTTGGGGGTTACACATTTCTCTAAATTTACGTTTTAAGCACCCGGGGTCTTCCCTTGACTCAATCGGTACCACTATATGATGGTTTTCCCACTCCCCTGCAAACACAGCAGGTGCATATACAAATGAACACTCTCCTTCAATGGCTTCTGAACCAGCTAAATTAAGCAGAATAAATGCCTTTGTACTGTCATCTTTATCAGAAAATGCAGCTTGTATGCAAATATTGAACTCTTGCTCAAACACTCTCCAATTCTCTGCAACATTATTATCAAAAACAAGTGGACCTGGTTTTCAAAATCCACCTGCCATGCCAACAAAGTATGCCCAAACACACTGTAAATATGGCCCTTGTAATTATATACAAACATAATAATTCAGCAGAACGGCAGTTCTAAAACTCCAATAAACAAACAAAAAGAACGCCTTGGACCATGGTCTTCTCCTCTATAGTGTCAATACCAAAATCACAGAGCGCCAGTGAAATTAACACTTTTATTCACCAAGAAAAAATAAATACATGCGTTTTCATCCTACATACAGGACTTCATCAGACAACCATTTTTGACTCAAAAAGCCATTTAAATAATCTCTAAGTCACCTGTTTAATTGTTAATCCAATGAAATACATCTCCTTCAGTTTAAACTAACAAATCTCCCTTTACATCTCATAAATATTAATGCCTACTCTCTGAAAGTGTCTTGTGCTAAACTTGATCATTCCACATTTATTTATATAAATAATTTGAATTAAAATACATATAATAAACATTCATGAATAATTTACTAATAAATTATTATAAAACATCTCATTAAAAATATCTTAAATAAATTAGTTTAAAAACTCAGGTATGTGAAGACTATGTATTTGTTTCCTGTGTGTGTGTATCAATAAAGATTTCCTTAAACCTATGTTTTGTGTATATTCTACCCCCATCTGGTGTTCATTTGAAAAACTCAAACATGTAATTTTGTAAAATGAACACCAGATGGGGGTAGAATATACACGAAACATAGGTTTAAGGAAATCTTTATTGATACACACACACAGGAAACAAATACATAGTCTTCACATACCTGAGTTTTTAAACTAATTTATTTAAGATAATGAGATGTTTTATAATAATTTATTAGTAAATTATTCATGAATGTTTATTATATGTATTTTAATTCAAATTATTTATATAAATAAATGATGTGGAATGATCAAGTTTAGCACAAGACACTTTCAGAGAGTAGGCATTAATATTTATGAGATGTAAAGGGAGATTTGTTAGTTTAAACTGAAGGAGATGTATTTCATTGGATTAACAATTAAACAGGTGACTTAGAGATTATTTAAATGGCTTTTTGAGTCAAAAATGGTTGTCTGATGAAGTCCTGTATGTAGGATGAAAACGCATGTATTTATTTTTTCTTGGTGAATAAAAGCGTTAATTTCACTGGCGCTCTGTGATTTTGGTATTGACACTATAGAGGAGAAGACCGTGGTCCAAGGCGTTCTTTTTGTTTGTTTATATACAAACATACACACACACACACACAGTACTTGTAAGAGCATTCAGATGCACAATAAACTCTTCAAAATACTCTAGTTTGCAAAATATGCTTTGAAATGGTTGTATTTTTGCAAAATAACTGTAATACTGCACAAACAAGCAAACACTTCATACACTTCAGATATCCTGAATAGCTTTAATTAATGTGAAAAAGTAGCTCACAAAAATGCTGTCATTTTCCTTATTTTATTCATTTTATGCAATTCAGATGTTATTTCAAACATTTTCCGTAGTTATTTGAATTTTTTATCAATATGTCACAATTTCAAACATTTAATTTACTTAGAAATTAATTTAGAGCATTCTGAGTGCTTTGTTTTATATTTTGTGAATAAAAAATTGTTTTAGTAAGCTTTGATACCTGAAATACTTTTCTGACCTGTTTTTGCAAATTATACATGCAGTAGGGATGATTCATTCCTCTATATTCCTCCACCATTAACTGAGTGCCTCTCGGTCCCGAATCTGGATTTCTGGATGCCATTCTGACACCATGTTACTCATCTTGTTTTACAAGTAAAGATGAACAGGTGGGGTAGTTTGTTTATTACATAAAAACACATCAGGATGGATAGCAGCAGTACAAAATATAAACAAATTAACTGACAGACTACACAGACATGCATGCTTACATCTCAACAGCTTCCTACAAAATGGCAGTCAGGCTCACATGCACTCAGTGTTTATGCATTTGTGTAAGGCGCTAGAAAGCTTCATAAATGTATACATACATATTGAGCTACAGGGTCTACATGAAAATTGCTAAGAGGCATTACATCGAACGCCTCTTCAAAGACACATAAAGACCAAAGTCTGAAAATAGCGAAGGCTCAAGCCAGCAATTTTTTTCCCAGAGAAAAAAGTTGCTTGGCCTGAGCCATAGCATTGCCCTTTACCCCACTGTAGTGCAATCTCGGAGTTGTTATATTTAATTGGGGAGGGGGTGAAGCCCCCCAGTTAATTATGTTTTAAAGTGTGTGTGTGTGTGTGTGTGTGTGTGTGTGTGTGTGTGTGTGTGTGTGTGTGTGTGTGTGTGTGTGTGTTTGGTACTAGCAATTTCTTTCTCAGGGAAAGAAATAGCTGTTTTGACCTTTCGTGGTTTAGTGTGTTTGGTCTTTATGTGACAGTGAAGAGGCGTTCAATGTAACGCCTGTGCGCGATTTTAATATTGACCCGATCTACAGCAGGCATAGAGCACTCCACCATCTAAAGGTAAACAAATTATTGAGATATGAGTTATACTTACTAAGAATTAGAACAGGAAAATATACATGTTCTATTGTCTTTTTATTCTAAAGGGAATTTAATCAGTTTGGCCAACATAATTTTTTTCTGTTCCCAATGGGGTAATTGATGTTTTTGATATCATAAGCAGACAGGGAGAGGGGTGGGCTTATGCTTAACTACAGTACAGGAAAATATGATTATTGCAAGACCTCCCCTTCCTCACAGGGAATGCAGAGAATAATTACTCATATGTGTGCCAGGTTAAAGTTCATGGTAAGTCTTTACAGTATACTTGGATGCCCAGACAGAGGTTTGTGAGCTGTTTAACTTACACTTACTATAGTAGCAGTAAGAAATTTGATCATTATCAGTTACAAGATACCTAATTGCCAGGGAAAAAAATGTAATTATTTTGAATGTTTGATCTGAGGTAAGTGATCCTGCTTTAAAATGACATTTCAGAGAGTACTATGATTGGACATCCAGGTGGGTTCCAGCTTCTTCTGTAGGGACTGCCCTGTTTAGTTGTGTTAAATAATGCTATAGTGAAGAACAATAATACCATGTCTACTAATGTTTAATAGTGTTTAATAGTGCTAGACTGAAGAATGATAATACCATGTCTACTAATGTTTAATAGAGTTTAATAGTGCTAGACTGAAGAATGATAATACCATGTCTACTAATGTTTAATAGTGTTTAATAGTGCTAAACTGAAGAACAATAATACCATATCTACTAATGTTTAATAGTGTTTAATAGTGCTAGACTGAAGAATGATAATACCACATCTACTAATGTTTAATAGTGTTTAATAGTGCTAGACTGAAGAATGATAATACCACGTCTACTAATGTTTAATAGTGTTTAATAGTGCTAGACTGAAGAATGATAATACCACGTCCACTAATGTTTAATAGAGTTTAATAGTGCTAGACTGAAGAATGATAATACCATGTCTACTAATGTTTAATAGTGTTTAATAGTGCTAAACTGAAGAACAATAATACCATATCTACTAATGTTTAATAGTGTTTAATAGTGCTAGACTGAAGAATGATAATACCACGTCTACTAATGTTTAATAGTGTTTAATAGTGCTAGACTGAAGAATGATAATACCATGTCTACTAATGTTTAATAGTGTTTAATAGTGCTAGACTGAAGAATGATAATACCATGTCTACTAATGTTTAATAGTGTTTAATAGTGCTAGACTGAAGAATGATAATACCATGTCTACTAATGTTTAATAGTGTTTAATAGTGCTAGACTGAAGAATGATAATACCACGTCTACTAATGTTTAATAGTGTTTAATAGTGCTAGACTGAAGAATGATAATACCATGTCTGCTAATGTTTAATAGTGTTTAATAGTGCTAGACTGAAGAATGATAATACCATGTCTGCTAATGTTTAATAGTGTTTAATAGTGCTAGACTGAAGAATGATAATACCACGTCTACTAATGTTTAATAGTGTTTAATAGTGCTAGACTGAAGAATGATAATACCACGTCTGCTAATGTTTAATAGTGTTTAATAGTGCTAGACTGAAGAATGATAATACCACGTCTACTAATGTTTAATAGTGTTTAATAGTGCTAGACTGAAGAATGATAATACCATGTCTGCTAATGTTTAATAGTGTTTAATAGTGCTAGACTGAAGAATGATAATACCATGTCTGCTAATGTTTAATAGTGCTAGACTTAAGAAAGAGAATGAGTGATAAATTATTTGAGAGCACTAAAACTATTGCTCAGGGAAGTTTGTCCCCAGCATGACTCCCTCTTTTCTTTGATATTGGTGTAGTCCTTCCTTCTTTAACTACCTAGCTATTACTTGCCAATCAAATAAGAATGTTGAGTATTATTTTAGAAAATGTTAAAGTGAGATGCATACTGTGCACAAGAATGTAAATGCTAATTCATCCATTTAGCTGGACAGAGCATAGGTTCACAGGATTACAAAAATCAACAAGGCAGCTAAGCTTCGAGGCCATTTCCACCTTACCTTTACCCACCCTTAGGCCTTACCTCCTTTTTCAAGGAGGGACAAGCCAGTCATACCAGGATTGAATTTATGAATGCCCATCTAGTTTATTGGGCTCCTTTTTAAAGGGGGACAGTATGCCACATTGCTTGATTTGGAGAGTAAGTTTGTTCCAGTGAAGAGATAGATATTGGATGACAAATTTATCCCTCCATTTTATTTATTTTATTTTATTTATTTACATTTATTTTCCAGGATAGTCCACTAGGCCTAGGAGTGCCCATTTTCTGTGGAGACCTGGGGAGAAAAGCTCCACATATTACATATACATTGATGAGATAAGGTTACATAACAACTGTTAACAGTTTGCCCTATTTATTTGCTGTAGTGGTGTCTTTCTAGCCCTAGTTAGTGGGACTGTTTAATTTTTAAAGGTGTACAAGTTATTGGAAAACTGAATCCCTTATTGCTTTATATACAAGGCAGATATCATCCCAAACAGTCTATACAATACTGAGTATAGAATTATAGCTCCAATGTGTCTCGGTAGCTCAGGTCTTTTAAACCCTTAATCTTTTTAGTTAAAAGCTTTTGATGTCTTCTGCATTGTGTAATGTGCTTAATAAGGTATATTCCAATGGGGACATTGTACCCTTTGATTGGCTGAGTTAGCGCAGAATACAAGGAGGTAAAAACTTCTTTTGAACTGGTGGAGATGCCTTTTGCCATGAGCTATGCAAGTTTAAAGGAGTTCCTCACCATTGCCGGAACATGATGGTCAAACGTGAGAGAGTAATCCACCCAAGTACCCAGATATCTCACTGCTTTCTCATTTTGGAATGGTGTTTTATATATACAATATGCTGGAGCTATGGGTTGCTTACCAAATGCAACAATATTGCACTTTTTAATATTAAGTATGAGTCTATTTTTATACAACAGTTAACAAGTATAAGTTCATATTGGAGTACTTGTATGTCAGAGGGGGACTTAAAAATCACTCCCAGTTTACAATCATTTGGAAACTTTATTAAACAAAGGCCATCATTTGATAGAAAGAGATCTGAGAAGTAGATACCAAATAGCAGAGGTCCCAGCACAGATTCCTGAGGGATGCCAGTAGTCACCTTAATATTGTTGGAGGATGCACACCCAACTCTCACTCTCACTGTATGAGTACTGTCCCTAAGCCTGTTTGCTATTCATCTAACCATGTATGGATCAGTTTAGAGGTCATTTAACTTGTTTATTATATTTGCATGTGATATAGTGCCAAATGTCTTGACAAGGTCTAGGTACATTGTATGGCCTGTTTGCCGACTATCTGTGGCTTGGGTCACCCTTTTGAAGAAGTTTACCAGATTCATCAGACAAGATCTACTCTTGTCAAAAGCAAACTGCAGGGGGTCAAGGCTGATAAGATTTTTTATATGATAATTAATGTGGTCAGCTATGATGCAATCCATGGCTCTGTATATAAGATCTGTTAGACTGATGACTGAAATGTCCTAGGTCAGTAGTGGTTTCTTCCTTGTGTACTGGCACCACAACAGCTATGCTCCATGCCTGTAAGACAAAGCCCATTGTTAGGCTCAGGGTAAAGAGATTACAGATTGGATCTGTCAGTACTTGTTTATTGCTATTTACTAGACAACTGAGTATGTTATCAGACCCCAGAGATGAGATCCTCTTTATTTTGGAAAGTACCGTAATGCATGTTCTTTTGTGACAGACATTTGGTGGTCTCAGTCCCCCCAAGAGGGCTTGGTATAATTGTCTCTAGGGTGAAGTTGGCACTACATCTGTTTGCCAGTATGTTGGCAATGTCTACAGGATTGGAGCAGATAGTACCATTGTGAATACCCTCTGAGCAGTGTTGAGTGTTGTTCTTTATTTTCATGACATAACTGAAGAAGAATTTGTAGTTGTCTTTGGCTTCTATTGCTAGTCTGAATTCATGGGATGCCTTGTTTTCCTGATGGCTGTTTTTTAGATTCGTAACTAACTGATATCATCCATTATATTAAGGACTTTTGTTTTACTGTATAGCTTAAGGATTTTTTTGTTGTTGAATAGTTTATTTATGCTGGTTCACCACCGTGCTTGTTTGCTTTTAAACTTCCCGAGTTGTTTGGATTAGTTGGGATTGCCAAGTTAATACATTTGTCCAGGTGTGAGTAGAATTTGTCAGTATACACCTTAGCTGTGTCAACATTTTGAGTATTACGGGTGTACACATATTTAGAGACTTTATCATAGAATTGCAGGAGATTTGTGCATTTGAAGACCTTGAATTATGTGATGTTTGCATCTGTTGATTTTGATATTTTAATAAAGAAGGTTACTTGTTTGTCATCATACTTGACCAGAGAGGGGAATATCAAGGGAATAGTGCATACAGATGTTGATTTTGCAAGAGCCATGTCAAGCATATTCTGTCCTTTACTGGGTTCCTTAAAAATCTGGTCCTCAGAATTTTTGTGCGTATCCTACATTACTAGGGTGTGTTTCATAGTTTATCAATGGATAGTTATAGTATCACAGGGTAATGGCATTTCTGTTTATGGAGAATTTATTAAGATATTTGGGATTCTTATAAGATTTTCAGGGGGGCATAGAAGGGGTCCTGGTCCTGTAGCATGCAGTAATATGATAGTTGATTCTATTTAGTGTGATTAGAATATCTGTAAGTTTCACTTCTGGATGTCAAATTGTCTGTCTGGAGGTCATGTGGTCTTTAACAAACTATGGATAAACCACAACAGTTTCTTACACGTCTAAACAAGTGGCAAGCAGAAAACCCAGGCAATGAGGGAGTGCTGTCTGAGCTCTTGAACCAAGTCTCTGTGACCATGCACATATAGATATGCTGAAAATGCAAGAGGGCCTCAAGGTTTGGCAGTTTGTTATTTTGACTTTTAGCATTGAATAGAGCCACCTTGATGTTGTTAAGTGGTTAGTTTGGTTGGGACGTGCATTAGCTGGGCACTGCCTAAAAAAATGTACAGCAACGGAAACAGCAAAAGCTTTTGCCAGTATGCAGAAGTCTTGGACTGAGAGGCGCAAACCGTCTTTGGCAAGGCAAGTACAGTTGTCAAGCATTTCTTCACATGCTGACACATACTAGACCCCCTAGTATGACACCA